>NW_022196905.1:214656991-214697839 GCF_008632895.1 Mastomys coucha
ATATATATATATATATATATATATATATATATGCACATGCATACACAGTTTGTGGGTTGCGATCTCTGTGCTTAGACGTATGAAGGAAAATGGAAAAGGGTGGGCTGGCTGCAAAGAAAAACACTGACACCTTAAAATACACAAGAGCAAACTATGTAAACAGTGAAAATGAAGCAGGCAGGGTGCACAAGATCTTGGAGCTCTTCTGGTGAGCCTTCAGGAAGCACTCTCCAGATTCACAGTGATGCTTCTGTCTTGTCAGCATTTTTCCTTTATTTGTATTGGACTTTATGGCATGTCTAAGAATAATAAATAATTTATAAGTTGCAATAATGGCCTGCAACATTTCTGGCAGATTTAAAAAATTCTTTTCCAATAACTCATTTGATAAACTCTTGAGTTCTGTTCTCTAGAACATTTCCTACAACAATGCTTTGTTTTAAGGGTTGTCTATCAATGAGCAGCAAAGCATGCATTATGCATTCAAGCCTGCGCTTTTTGTGGATCCCTTTCTTGTTTCCTTTTATTTTTTCCCCTTTAAGTGGCATGGCTTTTTTTTTTGTTTGTTTTTTGTTTTTTGTTTTTGTTTTTCTGGGTGTAATCCGATTCTTTGCAATGCAAAACAAAATCACAGGAAGAAAGAGTTAACTCTTAAGGCTCTCAAGGGAAATGATAGGTTTTTTTTTTCATAACAACCATCATACTTGCAATATAATTTAATAAATAATTTTATCAGTCACCCAAACCTCTGAATATGAGCATATGTGGTAGATTGACTGCTATCCTACAAACAATGGGATGGTGAGGCACAATAGCATCTCCATACACATTCTTAAGGAATAATACTGTCTGTTTTTTTATTGACAACTTCCAGAGTACATATATTTAACGAACTACCCTACTAATTTAACAAAACTAGTTCAGTGTGTAAATTTTCATCTTTGTTCTCTTTTACAGGTTTTATGGGAGTAGGATCTTTATCCCAAAGTAGGATCTTTATCCCAAAGTAGGGGGTAGGATCTCAGAAATGGCTCTTTATTCCTGAAAGATTAGCCTACTTCCTTTAATGATTAAGGGCATTCTCATATTATGCCCTCAACACATGTAAGGTTATGGGATAGGTTTGTAAAAGTGGAACGCAAGGTGCACTACATAATTCATGGATCCTGTTCCTTCCTGAACCTCTTGGTAAATAAAGATTAAATTCACAAACTGGGATGCTGCTGTTTGACTAAAGACCTTGGATATTGCATTTGTAAAATAATAAGTCTTTCTTATGGATGAAAAGATTAGGGAAAACAGGAAAGGAGACAGATAGAAAGGGAGACTAAAGAGCAAGACTCCCAGTGATCACAGAGACCTGGAGGAGCTAAAGGACCACTTTCAAAGATGAAGAGCTTTAGAAAGACAGTTGAGCTGATTGCTAGGCTCTTACCAAAGACAACCTCGGAGTTCTTCTGAAACCAATGTGCATTTCAGTCTCATTTCACTCCAGGGATGGAATGCATATGTCAAACATTTCTGCACCTCCCTGGGCAGAGTGGCATTCTTCACTTTATTCTCAATTAGCACTTTTTCTTTTTCTGGACATTTTCAAATCCAGGCTCTGACTCTTAGGCACAGCTGTGTACCTACAGTGTACTTCATCAATTCCAAGGATGACCTTTACTGAAATGTGTACTACTGGACAGTTGCTTTTCACATATGCAAACAAAGGCAACATTCTTCTGTTTACTGACCAACTTTCAATCTCTTGGCAGCTGCTGACGATGAGATGATAGCAGTATCTGAAGGCTTCATTGACCTGATGTAGAGGACCTTCCCATCATTTAGGATTAGGGAGAGATTACCTGGAAGTTGCATTATTAGGATCAGAGAGATAAATACCAAAAGTAAGGAAAGATTTGTAAACCTCATACAAATTCTGTGACTTTTGTTTCTTCCTTGTTCTAAAAGCACAATCATCACTACATGAATAAGATATGCCTCAGGGAGTTTTCGTTATGTACCATCTTTAAGCAAAAGTGTAAACTTAATAGTCTGTTTACAGTGGATAACTAACATTTATAAACTAACCTGAACAAAGCTTACTCTCGAGTGATACATTTTCCATACTTTGGGATGACATTTCTCGGTTCCTGAGCAGATATTATTTGTTTGGTGATTTTAATCTGCGTCATTAAAAAACGAAGGTCTTTGCCTCCGAGTTCCTTCAGTTGATTTATGTCCCCTCGATTTTTTTCATCATGCTACGCTCTTCTCAGCAATAGGAGTTTCTGATTTGAGGCTTGATCAGCATCACAGGCTTTCTCTTACTTCTTAGTCAAATCTGCACAGGATTCGTGATGACTGTGAAATCTCAAGCAAATTCTACAATTACGTGGTGCTCTTCCAGCAAAATAAGTGACTCCTTAAGTAACCTTGGAAGACAATGGGCCTACTGGATCTTCTGCCACACTGTGTGCTACCGCTTGTGTCTAGCAGCTGTGATCATCACTGACCACAGTTCACTGATGCTTGAAAAAGCTGCTGGAAATGGAGTGCTAATCCGGTTTCTGTGCCTTACATCCCTACTTTATAAGCAAATGGCCATTTACACTGAACAGCTATGGAGAACAAAGCTGGGGATGGACTAGTACGTCATTCTCAACTTGTTACCCACTCTGTAATTCCAGATCTTAACTGCTATAGTTGAAGAGTGGAAGAAACAAGAAAAGAAATGTGGTTATGGGAGGTAGCATTATGATACCCGAGGTAAAGAAAAGGCAAAGCATTTTCGGGCTAACTTTTCAATTCACATATTTTAAATTGTCTTGACAAGCCAATGAAGATTCACAATTATATAATGTATGTTTACTGTGTTTTTCCAGAAGGCTATTTAGGAGAATACCACATGAGTAAATTTCAGTTTAGGTCCTGGAATGGTCTTAGGATTCATGGTCCTAAGTTTTCGAATGTAGGAACTGTAGAATGAAAACCAAAATACGGACTGACAGTACAGGAAAGCATCCATTGGTTTAGGTAGACTTTAAATTACAATAGCTTCATGCAAGGTGAACTATATGCAAAAAATAAGAAGCCCTCTGACAGAGTCTGAGCGATGCAGACTTCTGCCTACAGGTCATACTGAAGGAGAGACAAGCAGTAGACCTGTCTTCAATCTTCCATAGCATTGCAAGCTCAGTGCTGGTAATGATCTTAAAATGGGATCCTTGAAGCTGTCTGTTAACCTCTGAAACGTCACCATAATTAAGTTTCAAGGCTGTACTCACAGATCACTTAATCAAAGATTATGGTTGAAAAGGTCTCATTGATATGGATGGCATACGTCATCCAGAGGCTCCATCAAAGACACTACCTTAAATATCACTCTCTGGTTAACTCTGAAAGAAATAGATCAAGCAGACAGAGAGGACCCCCTGAAGATCCACTAAGAAGCAGGGTGTGCTCTTGTTGAAATGTTGGCCTTTATTTTAAGAATAAATCCTAAAACATAACAGTAGAGCAAAGCAAAGAGAAAGAGAATAAAGCAAGCATGGAGTGAGGACAAAAGAAGAAGGCTAAGCAGAGAGCTGCAGGAATTCACTGCTCTTCCCATCCTGTATGCTGCAGCCTCCTCCAGCCGGCACCTGGAGGCTTAGGACTCCACTTTACTCGACTGCCACCTAATTCAAGTCTTCAGTCTAGAGCGAGTGGAGACGCCTTACCTCATTCTCACCGAAGGAGAAGATATCAGGAAGAAAAGGGACTGGAAACAGAGGCTGCACTTTGCTTCAGTAATTTAAAAAACAAAATAAAACAGAACTCAGGACTTTGAGGGATTTATTTTCCTTACCTAAGCCTCATTTTTATGTGTGAGAATGCAAAACACCCATGTCCTATAATGAATATGAGTGAAGTTTGAAAATTGATGTACATGATGAGAAATTGATGTACTGATGAGAAACTGAAAGTTTAATTACTGTTCTCCTAAAGGAATATAGCAATAAGGTGAAACATAAGGACATCCTGCTATACTCATGGATCAGTGCCTTGCTCAGCCATCATCAGAGAAGCTTCCTCCTGCAGCACACAGGAAGACACATAAAGACAGGCAACTGGATAATGTCTCAGGGAACTCTGCAGAAAATGAGGAAAACAGATTGTAAGAGGCAGATGGGGTGAGTGATATCTAGACCCAAGCAGGGCTGATTCACACATGACATCACAGAGACCGTGGGTGGGAGCATGCACAGGGCACACACAGGGCACAGCCAAATGGAGTTTCAGTGCCGAGAGCAGACATGAACAAATGGCCCCATGCCTGTCCCAGAAGCTGTCTCCAATTGATACCTTCTCACAAAGGAAAAAGAGACTTTCCAACGGAGTCTCACTGGGTCTACAAAACACACTTGAGGACAGGCCAGCAATACATGGCCAGCACAAAACAAACTCAATGCTACTTTTGCAGTTTTTTTTCCTCATAATGCTTTGAACATTTTTGTTTTTTAAACTTCACAATCTTTTTCCTATTTTGTTTCCATGAGTTTTCTGTATGTGTGAATGTGTGTTTCAACATTTATATTTGTTTCTTGTGCATTTTTCTTTGGATTTTTTCCTTTTATGCTTGTTTGTTTTATCCTCTTCTGGCTTACTGAGTTTTATTCTGCATTATTTTATGATTGTCTTTTCAGATGCCCGTTTCCATTCTAAGGAGAGGTCTTAACAAAGGGCAGAGATTTGATTGGGTGGGGATGTGGAGAGAATTTTGGAAGGGCTGGGAGAAAGGAAACTCTAATCAAAATTTAATATATGAAAATTCCATTTTCTGTTTAAAAATGAATAGATAAAGATAAATTACTTATGATACGACTTGAAAAAGTAGATTTATGCTAAAAATCAACTTATTCATAAGGCAATTCAATCTTAACTGGTATTAGCTAATGTAAGTTATGTGTCAGTTTTAACAGATTCTCTTAAATTCAGTCAGTCTTTATTATTATTATTATTATTTTAATCTTTCAAACATTTTACCTTGAGTCAACACTTCAAGGTCTTAGGAGAGTCTCCCTGGAGCCCAGGGACTCCGTATCTGAAATGTTCAGCACCTACCACCAGATGGCAGTGTGTTGCAAGTAAACACCAGATACTTTATGCCCAGGTGGGGAATTCTGATGCTTTGTAAGTTATAGAAAAATACAGAGGATGGCTATACACATATTTAAGTATTTTAAATAAAATAATTAAAACAAAATGTTATCAAATCTAACATTCAAGTTCACTGCCTTGTGTAATTTTTCTGTCAACCATTTTGCTATTATAGTGAGTGAATCTTTCTATGGTACCTGGGTTCCTAGTACTCATACTCAGGGTACTCAAATTTTATTAAAAATAATTGTCTGCCTTCAAGAGAGCAATGACTGACCACAAATGAGCTTTGTGCTGCATCGATTATGTGGAGTTTCAAATAGATTTTAGAGGAACAGATGTTTTCCATGTTGTCTACATATGTGAACCTTCTTGTCTGTACCTAAGACTGTTGTCAACATGGTATGGCATTAAGAGTGATGTAAATGCTATTCTAGCAGTTTCAACAGGGTTATGAATTTTCTGATGATAATGGGACCAGAGTGGATGGAGCACTAGCCAACATGGTAGGAACCTTTCAAACTCTTTCCTCAACTCCTGACTATCTCATATCGCCTTAATCTCCCAGACCTATTTGTATGTGCCTCCAATGGCACTTTACATTCTTGAGTAAATTCTAGGATTCTTCAGTCCTCCTTTTCAAGCTAAACTCAAAAAAAATTCACAAAACATAACAGGCGAATGGTGTAACATAGGATCCCCAGAATTGCTGCATCCCTCCATAATCTCTAAGGGGATTAATTAATCTCTAAGTCATTGCAGGTAACCTGTGCACAGCAAATCTGAGTTAAAGTTTAAAGTTCAGGAAGGACCAAAGAAATCTTGAGGTCCTTTTGTTCACCATCAACACTTACACTAAATAGAAACCAGCTTTGAATTCAAGGGTGGGAGACGGGTGGGTGGGTAGGGGAACACCCTCATAGAAGTAGGGGGAGGGGAGATGGGGTAAGGAGTTTCTGGGGGAGGAGGGGAAACTGGGAAATGGATAACATTGGAATGTAAATAAAGAAAATATCCAATAAAAATTTTTAAAAATTGTTTGATGGCCAGTTATCTTCTTCCTCTGAGTAAGCACTGTCTCCCCCTGACAGGCTGCTCAGCATGGCTTACTGCCATTTCATGTATGTTTTAATTTCATGAGCTAGTATTAGTTAAGTATAATTAAGTACTATTAATGTATTTCCTGGGGATGGAGAAATGTCTCAGTGGCTAAGAAGACTTAATTGCTCTCACAGAGGATTGAATTTGGGTTCCCAGACCCACATATGGTGGTTCACAGCTGCCTGTAACTCCAGGTCCAGAAGGCCTCCTGCCTTCTGGCTGCAGGTACCTACATTCATGTGCACTCACTCCAATATACACATAATTAAAATCACATCAAATAATTTTTAAAAGAGTGTATTTCCTGCCAGTATGGGGAAGCTAATTTATTTCACCAAGGATTCAAATTCAGAGTTTGTATCCCTTAAAGAAGGAAGAATAGGGGACATCACCGATGCACCTCTTTGAATTTTCTGGAAAACTCAGTTTTTATAGGAAAGAATTTCAGTTTTTCCCATAAAACTGAAATTTTTATGGGAAATTTTTTTCATATGCCCCAGTTCAAACATAGGGCATACCCCAACTTTTATTAGGAACACATTTTTTTTTTTTTTTTTTTCAGAAACCCAGAAGGATCTCTGTTCAGGTTCTTTCAGTCTAAACTGGATGATATAGCCACCCTGAAGATGCGGGTGTGTGTGAAACACTGCGACAAGTATCAGAATCTTTATTAAAGTAGACAAGAACCAAGAGTCTAGGAAAGAGCCCTGTTGACTGGCCGGCCAGCAGTCTCTGCCAGGTGACCTCCTCCATTTTATAAAACCCTTGACTTATGGATTCCCAGAATAAGAGCATTTCTAACTTCTCATGGAGTTCACAATGGCTGCCTGGTGATTCTCGTAAAGAGGTACAGATATAAGTACATGCATACACCATCAGAAAAATATATTATACATTATTATATATATTAATTAAAGATCTTGATATAGTATTATATCAATTAAATGCATCCATACACTATCAGGAAACATTGCACTATCTGTCTTTTACTTGAATCTGGCTCTTTCTACTGGCTCAAAATCAGATGTGACTAAAAAAAGCATCTTGAATTATGAAGTGGATGTCAGAAAGGAAGTTGCTTTTGGTGAGCTAACGAGATAATAGGAGTCTGGGTTACAGACACAGTGCAGGGAATCATATCACTTTTTGACTATTTGCCAAACTTTACACATGAGATAAGTAAACTCCTATTTTGTTGGAGTAGGTGGGTTTGTGTCCCTTTCCAAAGGATATACCCATGTCACAATGCATGTAACATATTATATTATTTGGTAGGAGCCTTGGAAAATGTTACCCATATTAAGCACCTTGAGATATGAACATTCTGACATTTCCTGTGGCAGAACCTCAATCAATGACAATTATCCATATAAAAGAACCTGCAGAGGGGAATTCCATGGGCATGTGGAGGAGACTCAGAACACAAAGAGAGCAGGGAGTGATGGGAAAGGACACAGAGGCTAGAGAAAGTCCTCAGAAATTGTCCAAAGTCAGGAAGAAATCCTCATGTCTCTAAAGGGAGCACAGCCATGGGAAAAGATAGATCTTACATTGGCTTTTGTGTTTATATGGTAACAGCTCAGGCTACAATCAAGCTTGTGATTGACCCTTTTATGTCAGTGTTAGTTTGTTGAGTGTGGGGTGATAAACATACACTCCCATGCCCAGCCTAATACCAGGTTTATGGCCCCCTAAACAGAATAAACACACTATTCACCAAATTTGTGAAAACTTCATACAGCAGCATTAAGAAACATACACTTGTTTATGGTTCTGGTTCTTCTTTTTTTTTTTTAATGTTTTGCTACTCATAAAGAAACATAAATAACAGATCCCCAACTGTATTAAAATCTTGAAACAAAAGACTACCTTTTAAGAATATTTATGCCCGCTGGTTTAATCCCAGCACTTGGGAGGCAGAGACAGGCAGATTTCTGAGTTTGAAGCAAACCTGGTCTACAGAGTGCGTTCCAGGACAGCCAGGGCTTTACAGAGAAACCCTGTCTCAAAAAATAAAAAAAAAAGAAAGAAAGAAAAAGAAAAAAAAAGAAAAAATATTTACACCCACATGGTCTAAAAGACAGTACATATCTGGGCAGTTTTTAGTAGCACTACATTCACATTGCTAGCAACTCATGAGGGAATTAGTATTTAATGGAGACTGTCTTAAATAAAGCTTGGAAGAATTTCAAGAATTACTACTATTAATTATCATTACCACATTGCCAATTACGGGTGCTGAAGCAAGGGATGGGTGAAAGGAACAGAAAACCTGCAGAGATGAACACAAATTCTGGAAATGCTAATGTGCTAATTTCTACCTTGAGGGTTAGTTTATGTTGTGAATGGAGTAGACACTTACCTCCCACTTGCCAGTACTTAGTAAAAACTCAGCATGTTGCCTGCTTATTTACATTCCACCTGCCTTCTAAGTTAATTGTTTTCCTCTAGTTTCAGAATTGCAAAGGCTTCCTCAGTCTTCCTCAGTAGTGTTGGCTTGCAGTTTATTGCCCTTGAATAGTAATAGAAACTTCTGGCTGTTGTTTTCACCAGACCATTCAGTCGGGTATAAAAATACCCTAATTCAGTTGCCTGATTCTGTGCAGAAATAAGAATTAGAGGGCTCTACTGACTTGCTAGAAGTAGCAAGTCTTTATGAAGACCACACTGATGATGAAACCTTTAAAATATTTATCTTTTATTGAAACCTTATTTTGATGGCAGGCACTTCTGGCAGTCAGCAGCAGCTGTGGAGAGTTCAGCCATGTTATTGAGCCCAAGCATAGCATTTGTCTCTGCCAACATGCCCACTTTGTTCACAGGCTCATTTGGAAATGAAACATATGGCTGGAGAAAGAGGTTGACAGTCCATAGAACGAGTCATCCCATTTACTTAATTATTGAATTTCTCTGCTGAAGTCACCTATTAATAAGCAGTTACTTGGGACACTGGTATCTTCACACTCTTTGCACATTTGGAGATCTCTACCCACATAATTCTGGCCAAAAATGTCTTTCTCACTGACTTTCCTAGTATGGGCTGCTCTTCCAAGTCTTGACCATATAGCCAAACTATTGACTACAGCCTATGAGTCAGTGAACAATTGAACATCAGGCCAGTTCTCCTCCCAAGAAAAATGTACGATCAGTAATTCAGCTGTCCACTTCTGAGTTGCAACTGAATACCATGCAGAATCTAGTGTAAACTGGGCTCTAGGCTTCTATTTCTCATCATTTCTAGAACTAGAGAAAGCTGAGGTATTATGTTAAAAATTACATATGTCTCCTTCCCTTGAGAACTTGTCTAGAGTACATTCACATTCTTTGTTGATGTCATATATGTAGCATATGAGGTTCTAATAAAAATATGTATCAACATTTAGATTGCAGAGACTTGAGTTCAGCCATCAGGCTAATGACTAATGTAAGATTCGGAGAGCAGAGTCTTATGTCTAGCATGTCATTCCACTCACAAAGACACAGAGACAGAGATTGCTGCCATCTGCATGAGGTTTTTAATAATCCAGTATACTGGGGTCATCCGACATTCAGTCAAAGGTGACCCTGAGGAACAAAAGCACACACTTTTTATACCCTTCCCAGTACACAGGTTTATAATATGAGTTGGTTATCTCTCATGGGTGGAGCTCACTGTTCTTTTGAGTCCATTGACCTTTGTACCCCAGGTGAGGAGATGCATTAGGCACGTAGGAGGGGTGGGGGGATATCCACCCCCACCTGGGGACATTTCCGGGAACCGGGCATTACTGCCCAAAATTAGGGCATCTTTTGGGGATGGATGTTTGTTCAGTAAACCCTCCTGAAGCTTTCTGTCTTTAGGCTTAATGGACATTCCTGCCTCCTCGGTATTTTTATGAGGTGTCCCTGTTTGCTCAATTCTTACATATCTTCCTCTTTCTTGGGAATATCTCAATGTTGAGATTATGCACTATACTGCTGTATCTCATCTTGGTTCACTTCTTGATATTGCTGCCTCAACATCACAATCTGTACTGTACTGACATGCTATCTCATCAAGGCAACCAAGTGATTTAAAATGCATGGGGCCCAAAGTAAGCAATAATAGGAGTATAATCAGCAGTCCTAGAAGTGTAGAGACCAATTTGTGAACCAAGGGGAAGAATTAAACCAGGTTTCAGACCAGCTCTTACCTTGAGCTCTTTCTCTTAGTGTAGCACATAGACCTCCTTCCTTAAGGAATAGCAGGTCTAATTTTCTCCTATTTTGAAGGACCACCTCTGAGAGGGAGGTCAGGGATTCTTGGAGGTCAAAGTCTTTCCTATTTTCTCTATATCTAAATCAATGGCAGCTCTCAGCTCTCTATATGCCTTACGTTGTAAGGCCATAGCAGATGATCCTATGGCTGCCCCTTCAGCTCCTAAATCCAACCCCAAAATGACTGCCAGGGTAATCTCCAATTCCCTTTGTGTCTTACTAAAACTTAGGATCCCAGTAATTCAGTACATTTTCATAGGGTGGTACAGTAATCTAGGCACTATCTGGACCAAAACACAAAAGTCATGGTTGATATTTAGAATCTCTAAACTTATGCAGATTGTAATCTCTGAGGTGCAGGCCCACTAGCTGTCTAAGGGTGGAAGGAAGTATCTGGTTGTAGTCTTTATCAGAGGATGTGAAACATTACACAGATGTTGATGGGTTTGTGGGACCTGACCCACACAAAGGCTTTTGGGGGCAATCTATTGCTCAATGCCTTTTTTCCTTGCAGTACACACACTGGTCTTTAGCAAGGAATTCTCTTCTGTTGCCAGGTACTATCTTACTAGGCTCTCGTGGCTTCCTAGCTTCTCTTCTTTCCTGTCTTATCTCTCTTCAGCTCTCTAGCCTCTTATTCTGTCTCCTCTCTTCTAAGCATTCTCTTCCTTCATTATGCCTTCTCTACATTTACAGTCCTTCTGCAACATCCTTTTTCTTTCTCCGTTTTTCTGTTATAAAGCACTTTCTCAGCTACCTGTGCTAGTTCCCTTAATGACTTGTCTTGCAACCCTTCTAACTTTTGTAGTCTTTCAACTCCATCAGAAATCCAGGAATGACTGAATAATAGAGAATATATGGGAAGCCTCACACAGCTTCCAAAAATATTGCCAATTGATAGAGACTGCTGGACAGTCCTTACTTTGAAACGTTGGAGCATTGGTCTTCAGCCTTCTGGCCTGTGAATGTCTGACAGATAAGAGAAACAAGAATATTAAGGACTTGCCTACACTGTCTTAGCAGATATAAGCTGTCCTAGGCCTGTGTGTCCTTTTTGGACAGTATTGTCTGCAGATGAAGAGGCAACTTTTGCCTAGTGGCTGTCCCACCACTGTTCAATTTATTCTTTGAGTCTGAGAAAGGGATGTTGTCCAGAACAGACAAGTCTCTAGCTAAATGAATACATAATATTAAATGTCACATTCTGTAGATCTCTGATGTTTTTGTAAACCAACTATCTATGTAAAGTGATCTGGACTACTGTCTGTGAACTACTCTCAGTTATTTTTAATTAAAATCTTGACATCACCTTAACAATAAGCTCAGAGCCATGAATCTGTTAAGTTGGCCCTAAACTCACAGGTCTAAAACATCTCAGATCTGTCTATAATAACAATAACAGAAGGACTGGTTCTAAGCTCTGTCTACTAGGGGAAATAAAAGAAAATAAAAGAACTACTTATAAGCCTACAGACAGCTCTTACTGAGACAAGAAATTTCTTAAATGGATACCGGAAACTTCACTTTTGGTCTTGAAGTATGCACAACAGAACTGTATTAGCTACACCTCTCAGTCGATAAAAAACACTTTTGTGCACCTAATCTTATCAACAAATTCTCAATTTAAAAGCATTTACTCATCTCTTGCCTACCAGTTTAAGATATAAATAGTTTATAACACAAGCCTCAACTTTTACCAATTACTACTACAAACATGGAACACAAAACTCAATACTAATGATATAAATGTTAAAGTAAACTTTCTGGGAATAAACTGTCTATTTAAAGAAATACTCAAATACCTGATCAAATTTTAGTCACACAATGTTTCTAGTTTAAATTATCTATGTACCAATCAAATCATTTTCAGTATGAGATAAATATTATCAGAAGGTTTTTTCTCTCTGAATTCTGATAAAAGAAATTTATACCAAAGATAACTTTGATTTTGTATCAAAATAAATTCTGTACCAAATAGGAACATAAGACTTTAACTCAATAACAAACCATAAGGCTTTCTATTAAATGAAATCATGGCTATACAATTAAACCTGGCTACATCCTCCCTACTTTAAATATGACCATTTTACATTTCCTAGAAAGACAACCTATTAACAACCCTTTCCAGCCCCAAAGCCCAGGGAACTGGGTTGATGACTCTTCATAACTTCTTCAAGCTGATCATGGGAGTTGAGATATCATGAAGGGTCGGGGAGAAAATAGGATTTATCAGTCTCCTGATGTCTGTGTTTTGACTGGATCCGGTTGAGGTTGGGTGTTCAGGTAGGCCAGTTTAGCATGTCTGGCAAGGAAATTCACCAAGGCTGTATATTCTGTAATATATAAATCAATATCTGTTAATAGCAGGCAAAACACAGACATCAGGAGACTGACAAATCCTATTTTCTTCCCCCCCTTCATGATATCTCAACTCCCATGTTCAGCTTGAAGAAGTTATGAAGAGTCAGCCTCAGTCTAAAGTCCAAGAACATAGAACAAGATACCAAGAAACACAGAGAGAAACAATTACCACACAGGCAGCTCGACCTTACCAGGTCCATGAACACAGAGAAAGACAATTCACACAATTCGCCCCTTCCATGGGCTCAGTTACAGACACCAGGTGCTCCTGCACACACAGATAATCAAAACTAGATTACAGAGTTGCTTGGCCATGCCCACCACGCTGAGATGAACTAGTTACTCCTGCACACAGCAGGGCCAGATAAACCAGGTTAAACAGACGGAACTTTGCCGTCACCCCCAGATGAAGTCAAACCCTTTTGCAATCTACTTCCTAGAGAGAGTCTTGCCTTGCAAGACTACCTCCAAGAAACTGCAAACTCAAACCAAACTTCCTTGCGGCCACATGGATCAAAGGCACAGATTCAAAAATATCAGGCAGATATTTAAACAGACACAAATGAAAACAACCACGGATCCTCCAATCTCCTGTGGTCCCACCAGGAGGAGACTCTCCTGGCCAATGCACCATGATGTAAGATTCAGAGAGCTGAATCTTACATCCAGGATGTCATCACAGTCACAAAGACACAGAGACAGAGATCGCTGCAATCTGCATGAGGTTTTCAATAACCCAGTATACTGGGGGTCATCTCGCATTCAGGCAAAGGTGACCCCGAGGAACAAAAGCACACACTTTTTGTACCCTCTCAGAACATAGGTTTACAGCATGAGTTGGTTATCTCTCATTAGTGGAGCTCATTGTTCTTTGTTTCCATTGACCTTTGTACCCCAGGTGAGGAGATACCTTAGGCATGTAGGATGGGTGAGGGCAGATCCACCTCCTCCTGGGGAAGTTTCCTGGAACCAGGCATTACTGCCTGCAATTAGGGCATCTCTTGGGGATGGACATTTGTTCAGTAAACCCTCCTGAAGCTCTCTGTCTTTAGGCTTAATGGATATTCCTGCCTCCTCGGTATTTTTATGAGGTGTCCCTGTTTGCTCTTACACTAATATATACTATTCCTAAGTTTAATTTTAAAAGTCTTGTGGTTAAGACTAAACCTCTGTATAAAAGGACACTAGAAAATATGCTTTCAAGGAAAAAAATTGAAAGTGTTCAACCAATTAGGAAGTGTCATGGAAACTAATAAAAAACTAAGAGTTTGCTTGATTCAGTCCAGTCCTCCATGTCCTATGGTAGTTTATTGGAGAGGCTAAAGCCTGTCTCAGTCTTTCTCTAGTAACAAGTTGGTCCTAAGGAGGGCTCTTTAGGGGGTACATTCATTCTTGAAGGTTTTGGGAACTCTGAATACCCTGAAACAGGCTGCTGCCCACCTAAAAAACCTTTCATACAGAATCCCACAATTTAAGCTAATTAACTGTATTATTTAGCTTAATGCACATCATTAAAGTCAGCTTTCTTCTTTAGCATTGTGGAGAATTCAAGTAATAATGCCTTGTATTTGTAAAGAACTTAATTTACAAGCCTCCATTTGCTATGTTGCTGGATTCGTTTTTTTTTTTTTTTTAAGTATATGTATAAAGGTTCCAGTGTCTGCAGTAACTATGAAGTGAGTCTTATAAGAACACAGCAGAATCTCTCAAACTTCTACTACTTCCCATGTCTAGTGCAGAAGTAAGAAGAGGAATGCAATTATTTGTAGGAGTCAATTTATTTAATCCCCAAAACAGATGGCAGAAGTGGGTGCAATAGCTTTCCTCACTTTACAGATGAGGAAAGTCAGGCAGATGAAGGCAAGCTGTCAAGAACCATACAACTGGCCATCATGGAAGTTGGCTCTGCATCCTTAAGTCACACTTTTGTTGTGTGAATGTGGCTGTATATTGAGTTAGGACAATACTGTTGTCTGCAGTTTAGAAACAGGATCATGGAGGCTTACTGACAGTAAAATTTCCTGGTCAAGTAGAATTAACTCAGGTGATCTGGTGTTCCCCCAAAGTTTTTCTGTTTCATTTTTCCTTCTTTCTACTTAGTCATCTACAGTATACTGTTGCATCTTTATACCCCTCTCCTCACCTGTCACTTGTATTTATTATTTTGATGCTGTCATTTCTACTAAGCTCATCACAACTAAGTTTCCGTACAGTGGATTGTTATTCTGTGGTGCTGGAGCTAGCTGTCAGTGTAGCTCAGAGAGGTCTCTGTGAGGAACAACATTCTTAATCCTCCTCAGATAGATAGACCAGAGTTTTTCAGACTCCACTTCTGATTCCTTTCTAGAGAGGTTTGGTTTATTTGTTTGTTTTTGTTTTTGTTTTGTTGCATCTTAAGGATCATGGCGTGAATAAGAAATTCCTCCCACAGTGTCAGGGAAATGTTTGGACACTTGTTCTGTGTTCCAGGAGGTTATATTTAAGAGGCGATGGGTTTCTGAGGCGATAAGCCGCTGGAGTTGGGTTTTGAGCATTTGTGGCTTTTCAACCTTTTGGTTTACCTTTTCTCAGGTGTGCTGACAGAATGTGGTGAGTCAGCTTCTTGGTCCAGCTGCCTGCTGCCATGTAGTTCCTGATGTTATGGACTCTTATCTCTCTGAAACCAAACTTCCTGACACACTCTTCTGTGAACTGGTTTTGATTATGACATCTTATCGCAACATCAAAGATTAACTAATAGACCATTATATAAGTATATAAAATAGGGAAAATAGGAATACAAATCAAACTGATAATAAAGAATGAAGAAAACTTCCTAAATTACTGTCTTAGATTAGCAGGAATATACCAGAGACACAGCCTGGGGTTCACGAAGCCCCAGGATCTTAGAAAGACAGAGTTCACAGGATCATAGAAAGACAGCCTGAGATCCCACACAAGCAATGCCTTCCCACTCTATTGTTAATTTCCATCCTGAATCTAATATCAACTCCTATATTTGATGATAAAGATAATTCAAGGCCATGTGAGTCAAGAGGCCAGGATAGATTTTTTTTACCACAGAGTGCCAGAAGTGGTCATAACTTATTACTCTATGCCTTGGAAACCAGCCATGGGAAGAGTTAAAACTGAATGAGTGTTTAAACCCGTTGCCATGCATTTACTTCTGCCTTTTGTTAAATGTGGTGAACTGTTCCATGTCCCTGCTCATACCCTGCTACCAGGTCCCAGAGCTACTGAGTTCCATCCTTCTCATGGTAACAGTGCTTCTTCTTCAACCTGTGTTCTCTATTCTCTGCCTTACCCTCCCTTCTCTTTTCTTGTTGGAGGTTAAGTTTACCAACATGTAAACAAGCAGCACCATTTTTAATCTAAGCTACAAAATAAGTAAACCCCACATTATCCCATATGACCTCTTAGCCCCTACTCATTTGTTCCTCTTGCTCTTTGTCTCACATCTGCTTTGTACAGTTCATCCACCATGGCTCCGTTGAAATGACTTATGTTCAACTGTGTTCAGCTCTGCTACCAGAAGCAGAATTCTGGCATCAGATACAGGATATATAGTGAAGAGAAAAAAAGACTTATCTCACCCACGAATAACAGCCTGTCTCCTAGGATCAACACCTTGAGCATTTTCAATGTCTCCTACAGTACAAAGTTCAAAAGTCAGTTTTCAGCCCAGTGTAACCTTAATGCTGTTGCTCATTTGGTCTTCCTGTGGCTTTTGGATGATGATGTTCTTCTAGTTTCTCTTTCACCCTACTGTCATTATATCTTCATTTATTAGGCTTTCCTCTGATGGACTGAAACACTGGTCTGTTTCTTCTTTCTGTTTCTTTCTTTCTCATCTGCCCTTTCTCTCTCTTTCTAGCACCTATGTACAGACTGAGGGCTGGCACTAATGTTTGCACAGAAGTGAAACTCTAAAGAAAGGAGAGTCACATTTAGTTACAGCATATCACATTGGGCAATGCCAAGTCACAGGCCATCTGTCATATGGCATCAGATACTTCTAGATATCATTGTCAAAAGTTTCATGGTTTTTCAACATAGAGCCAACAAATCTATATTGTGGAGGACTGTAGAAAAAAACCAGACTATTACTCCCTGCTTCTTATTTACTGACAACATATCTGCCTATCTATACACTTTTTTTTGATAGGCAACAGGAATTTTGAAAACTCTAGAATGGCTCTTCTATATTTATACCTTGTTGTATTTTCTCTCGGGATCTTTAATATGTAAGAATTTGCATTTGCTTGGAGGTCTCATGTTTTTTATGCTGATTTGCACCCAAAACTGCAGGGAGGTAAAAGGTACATCACTTCTGCAAGAAATATTCAGGTAAGGAAATATTTATTATTCAATTTCACATTAATTTTTGCAATTATAATAATATATTTGTATTTGATTCAGCATCAACTAGAAAATGTATGAAGAGCCTAAGACATATTCACAGTCTAAGGGATACCCAGATATTTGAGATAACTTTAATAAACTAATTATTATGAATAATAATTTTCCAAACTTTCTTCAGGGATGCTATCTCATACAATTTTTAAATTTCATTATCTATCACCCACACTATAAGGAATATATAAATTATCTCCCAAACTTTCAAAAGGTAGAAAGAACAGAAGAGGAACAAAATGGTGGAAAAATCTCAAAATAGTTTTAAGCATGCCCTGTGTACTGAGGCTTGTTGTTCAGGGTCAGGGGTAGAGTATGCGCTGACTCCCTCTACTGCACATACTAGAGTAGGTAGAATAGCCAGAGATTTATGGAAAGGGTGTGATACACAGGAGGAAGCACCAATATCTAGGCACTTTGGACTGGAGACAAAATTAAAGGAGATGAGATGAGGCCAAGGATGTCTTTCTTGGTGAGACATCAAAGTAATGAAGATAAATGCATTTGGTGTGAGAGCAAGGTAGACTGAGGAGGTGATACAACATGGATTATGGAAGAGCAGGCTGTTGATCTTGGATACCAGCCTGGCTTCTTATCAAGTGTTTATATTAACCATGAGCCAGTTAGTCTCTTACTTTTCTTATCTGCAAAATGACAGTAATAACAATACCTACTTAGTACGGCTGATACGAAGACTAATGAATTAATTCAGAGTTCTTAACATTGGTGATATTGATATTTTGGGGTAGATAATTTCTTGACGGGATGAAGATAGGCAGTATGTCTGTGTATTATGTAACATTTAACAGTCTTTTTAGTTTTGACCTCATAGATAGAATAGCAGTATGTTCATCATGTTACAGGAACCAGATTCAGGTGTCTGTCTGTGTGTATAATGTATATATATATATATATATATATGTGTATATATATATTTATATACACACATATATATATACATATATATACACACACACATATATACATATATATACATGCTATATATGTATATATGTGTGTGTATGTATATATATGTACATATATGTATACATATATATGTCATAAATAAGAGGTAGACATATGTTAATGTGTTAATAGCTGGAAAAAAATAACTTACTCATCTTGCTCAGTCAGTGATAATGAATCATCATGACATAGATAATGCCAGAGGGCTCTATCTCTGAGACAGAGTCTGCTTCTAGCACATTCTTCTCTGATGGTAGCCCTGCTGTTTCCCACTTCTTTCCTCCACACTCTTTCTCCTCCACACAAGGCTTACTTGAAGCATCTTCTATGTGCTTAAATTAATCTTTCCTTTGCCTCCACACCTAGCTCTTTAGAATCTAGGCTGCCATGCCACTTATGCACAGTGTTGCTTTGTTCCTTTCTTTGTGAATAAATCTAAAATCTCAAGCTCCCATGACTCAAGTACAAAAAATATAAACGAAATGGAAGATATTGGCTCACAGCTTACCACTATGTGCTTCAGCAGCTTCATACCACTGCTGATATGAATCCATTTTCACCAAATTGACATTTTCTTCAACCTCCCTAGAAACCAGAGAAGTTATAGTGAGCAGTTGTCTTTCTTCAGCCTCATTATTCACCACATTTACTGAGGTCTGTAGACTTTAGAGTGGCATACTTTTGAAAAATTAAAACATTAGTGTGAGGCATTACTCAAGTAAATATGCATGGATAATTCTAGAATCGTTTACCATATATGCAGTATATGTAGTTCTATAGCCATGAAAGTATAATAGTTGGAGTTTGAATCATGTTCTAACATTGGTACTCAGTGGAACTAAATACTGACATGAATCTATGGCTATACTCCTGGATTGAATAGTAAATATAATTTAAATCCCCATTTTTAACTTCAGGTATTGTTGATTGAATTTCATTTTATAATTTATATTACATCATACCATGACAACATTTCAAGACATAAAAGCTTATTTTGCATAGTACTCTTGCCCTAGCAAGAAAAAAATTCATTTTGAGTTGTCTGACGGCAACTAATTATGCAGAATTGATGTGACAGTGAAAATAAGCAATTCAGTTATGATATAGTTGAACAGGACTTATCACCCATGCAAGGTCTCATAGTAACTCTGTCCTGGCCTTCTCTGTGAACTTCCGTGTAACTCCATAACCGTGTCATCACCAGGTTCACACATCTCAGTGGTATCTGTTAGGCATACACTCAGTGCCTAACAGTGCTTTAGCCACTTCATGAATATTGCTGTAGTTAATCGTTATAACTACCTAAGAGATAAACATTTCCATATTTCCACTGTGAAACTTTGAGCTCAAAGATATTAGCTATCTTCATTTCATGCTATTAGTTGTTAAGTTATAGAAGTTATTTTGGATCAAGCATTTCAAAGGTACCAAAGGCTAGAACATCAAGTTTTATAAACAAACATTAATAACTCCCTTTTTATACCAAGCAGATACAGTGGTAAAACAATTTTTATATTTATATAAAAACAGACAATATGCTAAGAATTCATATGTCTAATGATATGCATATATAATTGTGCAATATAATATATTTGCAAATTTATATAATTAAATATGAGAATACACAGTATATCAATCTCTTAGTGTATATACATATATATATACATACATATATATATATGTGTGTATGTGTGTACCATCATACCAGCAATTATAAAAATTTATCTTTCTTCATATATAATTTTGTATATAGTATTTACAGGTAGAGGAGGGCTATAATTCACTGGTAGAAATATGTTTAGTATATCTAAATTCCTAGCTTTACAATCTATAGAAAAATAAATATATTACATACATATATATAGTATATAATATATTTATGTGTATCTATATAGTACATATGTATGGGTATATATCATATATATATTATTCATAGGTTGCATAGAAGCAAGCATCATAATTATACCAGATTACCACTATCCTAAAAAACAGAATGGTAGTTGAGGTAGAAATAAGATAGCATCATACAGGTATAATTAAGGAGGAAACCAAAGACTGGGACATTTTCCTTATAGAACTTACCTTCTGGAAAGGCAGTGCCAGGAAACAATTGTAGTGGCAAGGATGATGCCACAATAAATATCCCAAATTCCTTTCTGCTCTGTTGTTCTCCTTTATTCTTCATGACACCTATGCTATTTCCCCTTCTCTTTCAATGTTCCCCATGACCACTTACTAAATCTCTAGGGGTACTCCAATTTAATCATACCAAAAACTTTAAAGTTAACATCCACATATGAGAGATAATATCTAGTATTTATTTTTCTGGGTCTGGGTTCAGAGTAGAGATATGAATATAAGGAGATCTTGCATGTAGCTTTGCTGCCCCACCTAAACTTTGAAAATGGCCTGTGCTACCAGCCCCAATCCAGCTTCCCTTGAGTTCATAGATAAAAGACACAGATACATAGTTGTTAAATTTCAACTTGTCTTTTGACATAATTGATGAGTGCTATTATCTCCCACCTGGAGTACTGTGCCCTTATCAATAGTCTTATCTCCATACCTCTCACCTGCCTTAAACTTTAGTGGTTCAGATACATCTACTCCCTGCTGAACACTCCTGGCCACCCACCTATAGGAGCGGCCACAGGCCATTTCTCCCTAGATCTCATATGGCTGCTTGGCTTTCTCTTACCAAAGCATAGCAAACTCTCCTTTCCTCCCTTGCATGTGTCTCTTTTCCTCCAGGAACCTGGAAGTCCTGCCAATTGCTTCTGCCGAATAATTGGCCCATGGCTTCTTTGCTGATAGATCAAGAACCAATTGGGAAATAAGACAACATCAGAACCACCCCTATAAGGAGAGATAACTAACACTAAAGACATTTGAAAATGTTATATGGAAATCTACTACTGTAGAAGATACATACATACATATATGTATGTATATATACACACATATATATAATATGTGTATGAATATATCTATATCCATACTTATATCTATGCTCTCTAAGTTGTTACCTTTCTATTTATATATCTAATATCTAATGGTACAGGTAGATAGTGATAGATATAGATGTAGATAAAGAAGTCTAAATGTTGTTACCCAATAACAGGGTGAAAAATGCCTCTCTCCGACAAAATAGGCTATCAAATAAGAAACTCAAAGACAGGTATAGGTTATTTCTTAGATCCCATAGACCCCCCACAACATTATAGGCTATTACCAATGGTTTTTGTTATCCTCCAGAACCTCATAGTAAGGCTCTATTGCTGAATATACAGGTCATGGAGAAACGAATCTGCTACATAGAAACTTTATTGCTGCTGCATAACTTTCATAGTACTCAAATTTTCTCTGTACAATGTTGGTGGAAATGTGTCATCATTAGTTTTATCTAGATGTGTACTCTGGAATTACAGTAATGGAAGGACTGCAATAGTAGTACAAATGCTAGGTGAGTAACAAACCTCTCCCCCCACCCCACTGGATTTACGGATCATTTCTCATTATGGAAGTCACAACTGGTAATATTGACTAGGACAAATGCTTGTGCTTGTTAAGGTAATGGGTTCTAGGAGAGATCAGTTAATGGAAATAATACTCAAACATTCAATGGACATAACAAACTGCCCTCTAAGGTTTTATCTTTCTACTCATAGATTAGTTTATCTCTTAACCCTCATCAGAGAAGGATCCTTTTGCAATAAATAGCAATAAATGTAGAGATCCATAACTGTTCAAGGAAAAACTGCAGAAAAACAGAGATTGTGGAGTTCTCAACAATCAATAAGACACATATATCACACCACTTCTCACTAGTTCAAGAATTATCGCAGCAAAGGGTATAAGATAATATGAGTCAGAAGGAGTATTTGCTAAACCTTGTATACATGAACTCACAGTGGCTGAGATTACTGTACAAGACCTCCACAAGATGAAGCCAGCCAAAAAGTCAGCATGAATGAGAAAAGGGCTCCCAAAGCTTCATCCCTATCTGAGGAGCTTCTGGTCAATTTATGTTTTCTTGAGAAGAAAAGTCAATTTTCCTCCTGGATTCAGTTGCTGAGAGGCTGTTAGGCCCTCAGCAGGTGGCCCTGTGCAGTAGACATACAAACAACACTAAGAAGACTCAGTGGGTTGAAGAAGATAAAGAAACTTAAGATTTTAGTGGGTGAGGAGGCAAATAGAGTAAAAAGTGAGAAATTGGAGGGGAAAAGGAGGATTGTATGAATATATGAAACTCCCAAATAATAATAAAAATCTAGATTATAAAAAGACATGTTGAAAAGGGTAAAATTTGTGATAGATTTAAATTGATGTTTATCCTTTTCTCTTTTTAAATTACACCATGAGGTGTTGAGAAGAATGTATATTCTTTTGTTTTAGAATAAAATGTTCAATAGATATCTGTTAAATCCATTTGATTCCTAACTTCTTCTAGTTTCACTGTGTCTCTGTTTAGTTTCTGTTTCCATGATCTGTCCATTGATGTGAGTTGGGTGTTGAAGTCTCCTGCTATTATTGTGTGAGGTGCAATGTGTGCTTTGAGATTTAGTAAAGTTTCTTTTATGAATGTGGGTACCCTTCTATTTGGAGCATAGTTGTTCAGAACTGAGAGTTCTTCTTGATAGATTCTTCCTTTGATGAGTATGAAATGTCCTTCCTTATCTTTTTTGATCACTTTAGGTTGAAAGTCGATTTTATTCAATATTAGAATGGCTACTCCAGCTTGTTTCTTGGGATCATTTGCTTGGAAAATTGTTTTCTAGCCTTTTACTCTGAGGTAGTGTCTCTCTTTGTCACTAACATTTGTTTCCTGTATGCAGCAAAATATAAGGTACTGTTTACATATCCAATCTGTTAGTCTATGTCTTTTTATTGCAGAATTGAGTCCATTGTTATTAAGAAATATCAAGGAAAAGTAACTGTTGCTTCTTGTTATTTTTGTTTTTAGAAGTGGAATTATGTTTGTGTGGCTATCTTCTTTTTTGTTTGTTAAAAGAAGATTATTTTTGTGCTTTTTTAGGGTGTGGTTTCCTTCCTTGTGTTGGAGTTTTCTGTTTATCCTTTGAAGGACTGGATTTGTGGAAATATATTGTATACATTTGTTTTTGTCGTCAAATATCTTGGTTTCTCCATCTATGACAATTGAGAGTTTTACTGGGTATAGTAGCTTGGGCTGTCATTTGTGTCCTTTTAGGGTCTGTATGACATCTGTCCAGGATCTACTGGTTTTTATCTTCTCTGGCGAGAAGACTGGCATAATTCTGAGAGGTTTCCTTTTATATGTTACTTTACCTTTTTTTCCCTTACTGCTTTTAATATTATTTATTTGTTTTGTGCATTTGGTGTTTTGATTATTATGGCATGGGAGGAATTTCTTCTCTGGTCCACTCTCTTTGGAGTTCTGTAGGCTTCTTGTATGGTCATGGACATCCCTTTTTTTAGGTTAGGGAATTTTCTTGTATAATTTTGTTAAAGATATTTACTGGCTCTTTAAGTTGGGAATCTTCACTCTCTTTTATACCTATTATCCTTAGGTTTGATCTTCTCATTGTGTCCTGGATTTCCTGAATATTTTGGGTTAGGAGCTTTTTGCATATTGCATTTTCTTTGATTGTTGTGTCAATGTTTTCTATGGTATCTGCTGCACTTGAGATTCTCTCTTCTATTTCTTGCATTCTGTTGGTGATGCTTTCATTGATGACTCCTGATCTCTTTCCTATGTTTTCTATCTCCAGAGTTGACTCCTTTTGTGATTTCTTTATTGTTTCTACTTCCAGTTTTAGATCCTGAATGGTTATGTTTAATTCCTTTATCTATTCTGTCATGTTTTCCTGTAATTCTTTAAGGGATTTTGTTTGCTTGTTTGTTTCCTCTTTAAGGATTTCTATCTGTTTACCTGTGTTCTGTATTTCTTTAAGGGAGTTATGTATGTCCTTCTTAAAGTCCTCTATCAATATCATGAGATGGGATTTTAAATCTAAATTGTGCTTTTCCAGTGTGTTGGGGTATCTAGGACTTGCCATGATGGGAGAACTGGCTTCTGATGATGCCAAGTAGCCTTGATTTCTGTTGGTAAGGTTCTTCTGCTTGCTTTTAACCATGTTGTTATCTCTGGTGTTGGTCTTGCTGTCTCTGGCTGGAACTTGTCCCTCTTGTGGGCCTGTAAGCCTGTGTCAGCACAGGGTGCAAATGGTGACTTGAAGGATCCTATCCCACCTGCTCCACTGTTTCCTGTGTGCTGTGAGGTCCTGGCCATTCCCACTTTGGACAGTTATTGGAGAGAAAGTGGATATCTTACCTCTGAGTCCAGGAGTGAGAGCACTTCTGTGAGACCAGCTCTCTCCTGGTAGGACCTGTGTACAGAAGACTGTGGAACAGCCTTAGGTCCCAGATGCAGATGGTGACCAGACATGTTAATCCTTTTCATGTGTTGATTTATAAGACATTATTATGTGTACAATGTCCTACTTCAGAATACACTTTTAAGTGTGTAAGAATAGTTTGTTACTACCACAATCATAAGAATAGCTGGTGCTTGAAAGATTCACTCACAATATCCCTTACTATAAGATCATTTACAATCATTTATGAGGTAATTTGAATATGAGAAAAATATGATATGATAAATTGATAATAAAGAGGGTCAAAATTATTTTACTCTCATGGTATGAGAGTTAGTTTTAACTGTCAACTTGACATAATCTACAATCACATGGAAAGAACATATCAATGAAGGATTGTCTAGATCAGGTTGGCCTGGAGACAAGTTTGTCAGAGCTTACCAATTGATATGGAAGCATCCTGGCACTGTGGGTAGCACCATTACCTAGGTAGGGCCTTCTGAACTGTATGAGGGGAAAGAGCAAACTGAACACAATCATATGTGCATTCATTCTCTCGATGCTCTTGACTGTGGTTGATGTTTAACAAGCTAGCTGCTTAAATCTCCCACCATCTTGGCTGACTTGCAATGATGGGCTATAACCTGGAACTATGAGACAAATAAACTATCTTCCTCCTTTCTCTCCCTGTATCCACACAAGAGAAATACCAAATCAATCTATTCAGCTAAATTTGCTCAAGACTGTCATTAACTTAAGTAAGGGTTAGATTATATGTTAACATTAGACTCAATCTTCACTTGCAATTATATATAAGTGGAGAGTGTAAAGACCCTATTCCATACTACCTCTTTGTGGTATGATAAAGGTTAAGTAAAGAGTCATTCTATTGTTTTATAGACAGATGCTAAAGCCAGGATATTGATTGAAAAGTAATTGGATTCTGGTAAACAGAATGAACATTGGATTTATAAACCCTTTAAAGTTGTCATTTTTAGCAGGATCAATTTCTTCTGGAAGCTAAAGGAAAAATGAAGACTACAGAAATGACTATAACCAAAGGGATAAAAGAGGAAAATACAGGCTTGTAAACTGACATAGTTGGTTTGTGAGTAAAGAAGAACTTCAACCTGTGGAGAGATAGCATACTCTAAAAGTACTAAAAGTATCCATGATTTTTGAAAAATTATGACCTGCTATGATATTTCTGCTGTATCCCATTTCAACATTTATGTACTTTTTGGTCTCCCTCTGGTGATGTACTGTTGGCTTGGAATTCAACCCATCAGAGTAAGACAAAGTGAAGCAATAACGTATATATATTTCAATACAGTTATTTGGAAATACAATTAGGAACACCCAAATGTCATCTCTGTTAAATATTTTACTTCTGGTAATTGTTATCCACTATTAATAAGTTCACTCTATATAAAGAAAGGGAAGAGAGAATGACTTGCTATGCCATGATAGCCTCTGTGAGAAAATGCTGGTAATGTCACATGAATATTTATAAGTTCATTTTGACTAATTATGACTCTACCTATGTAGAGTAACTGGGATAACATATACTTACTTAGGTGTTCTTGTATCTTATACTTGGTGTTCTGTATCCTATGACTTTTTGAAAACCACCTAAAGGTAACCTGAATTAATGATAAAATCCATTAAAAAGACCTTCATCAATATGTTTAGTTTCAGAATTTGACCTCCTAACTCAGGGAGTATATGGCTGAAAAGTATTCTATGTTCACCTTTTGCTTAGGAATGTTAATGTGTCCAATTGGACTGGAAATTCAACCACATCATTTGAAGGTCTTACGCTCTATTTTCCAATGATCGAGTGGCTATTAGCAAAACTGAATTGTGTAATACTACTTGGGAAAGCAGATGAAACTGATTGAGGCTGGAACATAAAAGACAATGAAACAAACGAAAGGAGCCTGAGAGATGGCAATATGGACAGGGCATGCAGTGAGACGATACCCAGATACAAGATGCTGACTCAGTAGAAAGAAAAAGGCAGCTGTTTAGTAGTAGCTAGAAGCAATTCTCTGTAAGGAAACTAACCCCTCCTTGTATATTTTATTTACTTTTAAATTTTTATATTAGATGTTTTCTTTGTTTACAATATCTCCTTTCCCAGGTTCCTCTCCAAAAGTAAAATAAAATAAAATAACAAAAACTAAAACAAACCCCTGTTCCATCCTCCCTCCCCCTGCTCACAACTCCATCCCCTCCTGCTTACTGGCCCTGGCATTCCCCTACACTGGGGCATAGAACCTTCATAGGGCCAAGGGTCTCTCCTCCCATTGATGACCAATTTGGCCATCCTCTGCTATACATATGCTGCTGGAACCATTAATCCCACCATGTGTACTCTTTGGTTGGTGGTTAAGTCCCTGGGAGCTCTGAGGGTACTAGTTAGTTCTTATTGTTTTTCGTCCTAAGGGGGCTGCAAACTCGTCAGCTCCTTGGGTCCATTCTCTAGCTCCTTCATGAGGACCATGTACTCACTCCAATGGACAGCTGTGAGTCTCTACTTTAGTATTAGTTGGGTACTGACAGAGCCTCTCAGGAGAGAGCTATTTCAGGCTCCTGTCATCCAGCACTTGCTGGCATCCACAATCGTGTCTATATTTGATGATTGAATATGGGAAGTATTCCCAGGTGTAGCAGAATCGTCCTTACTTTAGTCTCTGCTCCATAGTTTGTCTCTACAATTCCTTCCATGGGTATTTTGTTCCCCCTTTTAAGAAGGAATGAAGTATCCACATTTTGGTCTTCCTTCTCCTTGAGTTTCTTGTGGTTTGTGGTTTGTAATTTGGGTATTCCGATCTTCTGGGCTAATATCCACTAATCAGAGAATGTATACCATATGTGCTCTTTTGTGATTGGGTTACCTCACTCAGGATGGTCCATCCATTTCCCCAAGAATTTCATAAATTCATTGTTTTTAGTAGCTGAGTAGTACTCCATTGTGTAGATGTACCACATTTTCTGTATCCATTCCTCTGTTGAGGGGCATCTGGATTTTTTCTGGTTTCTGGTTATTATAAAGCTGCTATGAACATAGTGGAGCATGTGTCCTTATTACATGTTGGAGCATCTTCTGGGTATATGCCCAGGAATGGTATAAATGGGTCCTCTGGTAGTACTATGTCCAATTTCTGGAGGAATCGCCAAATTGATTTCCAGAATGGTTGTACCAGCTTGCAGTTCCACCAGCAGTGAAGGAGTGTTCTTCTTTTTCCACAACCTCGCCAGCATCTCCTATCACCTGAGATTTTTATTCTAGCCATTCTGACTGGTGTGAGGTGGAATCTCAGGGTTGCTTTGATTAGCATTTCCCTGATGACTAAGGATGTTGAACATTTCTTTAGGTGCTTCTCAGCCATTCAGTATTCGTCAGTTGAGAATTCTTTGTTTAGCTCTGTACCCCATTTTTAATAGGGTTATTTGGTTCTCTGGAGTCTAACTTCTTGAGTTCTTTGTATATACTGGATATAAGCCCTCTGTCAGATATGGGATTGGTAAAGATCTTTTCTCAATTTGTTGGTTGTTGTTTTGTCCTATTGACAGTGTCTTTTGCCTTACAGAAGCTTTGCAATTTTATGAGGTCCCATTTGTCAATTCTTGATCTTAGAGATAAGCTATTGGTGTTTGATTCAGGAAAATTTCCCCTGTGCCTATGTGCTTGAGGCTCTTCAGTGTATCTGGTTTGATGTGGAGGTCCTTGATCCATTTGGACTTGAGCTTTGTACAACGAGATATCAATGGATCAATTTGCATTCTTCTACATGCTAACCACCAGTTGAGTCAGCACCATTTGTTAAAAATACTGTCTTTTTTCCACTGGATGGTTTTAGCTCCTTTGTCAAAGATCAAGTGGCTTAGATGTGTGGGTTCATTTCTGGGTCTTCAATTCTACTCCATTGATCTACCTGCCTGTCACTGTACCAATACCATGCAGTTTTTTATCACAATTGCTCTGTAATACAGCTTAAGGTCTGGAATTGTGATTCCACCAGAGGTTCCTTTATTGTTGAGAATAGTTTTGGCTCTCCTGAGTCTTTTGTTGTTCCAGATGAATCTGCAAATTGCTCTTTCTAAGTCTGTGAAGAATTGAGTTGGAATTTTGATGGGGATTGCGTTGAATCTGGAGATTGCTTTCTGCAAGATGGCCATTTTATGATATTAATCCTGCCAATCCACAAGCATAGGAGGTCTTTCCATCTTCTGAGATCTTCTTCAATTTCCTTCTTCAGAGACTTGAAGTTCTTGTCAAACAGATCTTTTACTTGCTTAGTTAGAGTCATACCAAGGTATTTTATATTATTTGTAACTATTGTCAAGGGTGTTGTTTCCCTAATTTCTTTCTCAGCCTGTTTATCCTTTGTGTAGAGGAAGGACACTGATTTGCTTGAGTTAATTCAGCTACTTTGTTGAAGTTGTTTATCAGGTTTAGGAGCTCTCTGGTGGAATTTTTGGGGTCACTTAAGTATACAATAATATCATCAGCAAATAGTGGTAATTTGACTTCTTCCTTTCCAGTTCGTATCACTTTGATCTCCTTTTGTTGTCTAATTTCTCTGGCTAGGACTTCAAGTACAATATTGAATAGGTAGGGAGAGAGTGGGCAGCCTTGTCTAGTCCATGATTTTCGTGGGATTGCTTCAAGTTTCTCTCCATTTAGTTTGATGTTAGCTACTGGTTTTCTGTATATTGCTTTTACTATGTTTAAGTATGGGCCTTGAATTCCTGATCTCTCCAAGATTTTTATCATGAAGGGATGTTGGATTTTGTCAAATGCTTTCTCAGCATCTAAGGAGATGATCGTATGGTTTTTTTCTTTGGTTTGTTTTTATAGTGAATTCCATTGATAGAGTTCCGAATATTGAACCATCCCTGCATCCCTGGAATGAAAGGCTATGTGATCAGGATGGATTATTGTTTTGATGTGTTTTTTGATTCAGTCTGCAAGAATTTTATTGAGTATTTTTACATTTATATTCATAAGGGAAATTGGTCTGAAGTTTTCTTTCTTTGTTAGGTCTTTGTGTGGTTTAGGTATAAGAGTAATTGTGGCTTCATAGAATGAATTGGGTAGAGTACCTTCTGTTTCTATTTTGTGGAATAGTTTGAGGAGTATTGTTATTAGGTCTTCTTTGAAGGTCTGATAAAACTCTGCATAAATCTATATGGTCCTGGGCTTTTTTTGGTTGGGAGACTATTAATGACTGTTTCTATTTCATTTGCAGATATGGGACTTTTAGATCATTGATCTGCTCTTGATTTAACTTTGGTACCTGGTATCTGTCTGGAAAATTGTCTATTTCATCCAGGTTTTCCAGCTTTGTTGAGTATAGGCTTTTGTAGTAGGATCTCATGGTTTTTTGGATTTCCTCATGGTCTGTTGTTATGTCTCCCTTTTCATTTCTGATTTTGTTAATTAGGATACTGTCTCTGTGCCCTCTAGTTAGTCTGGCTAAGTGTTTATCTATTTTGTTGATATCCTCAAATAACCAGCTTCTGGTTTGGTTGATTCTTTGTATAGCTCTTTTTGTTTCTATTTGGTTGATTTCAGTCCTGAGTTTGATTATTTCCTGCCTTTGACTCATCTTGGGTGAATTTGCTTCTTTTTGTTCTAGTAGTTTCAGATGTGCAGTCAAATTGCTGGTATATGCTCTCCCCAGTTTCTTTTTAGAGGCACTTAAAGCTGTGAGTTTCCTGTTAGGACTGCTTTCATTGTGTCCCATAAGTTTGGGTATGTTGTGGCTTCATTTTCATCAAACTTTAGAAAGTCTTTAATTTCTTTATTTCTTCCTTGACCAAATTATCATTGAGTAGAGTGTTGTTGAGCTTACATGTGTATCTGGGCATTGTATTTTTTTATGTTGTTATTGAGGAACAGCCTTAGTTCATGGAGATATGATAGGATGCAAGGAATATTTCAATCTTCTTGTATCTGTTGAGGTCTGATTTGTGACCAATTATATGGTCAATTTTAAAGAAGGTACCATGAGGTGCTGAGAAGAAGGCATATCCTTTTGTTATAAGATAAAAAGTTCTATAGATATGTGTTAAATCCATCTGTTTCATAACTTCTGTTATCTTACTGTGTCTTTGTTTAGTTTCTGTTTCATGATCTGTCCATTGCAGAGAGTAGGGTGTTGAAATCTCCCACTATTGTTTTTTAAAGGTCTTTTTTTTTATTAGAGATTTTCTTTATTTATATGCCATTTGATTTCTCCTTTCCCAGTTTCCCCTCCAAAAAACAAACAAACAAAAACAACAAGAACAAACCCCTGTTGCCTCCACCCTCCTCCTGCTTGCCACCCTGCCCTCTCCCAAATATTGGCCCTTGCATTCCCCTACACTCGGGCACAGAACCTTCACAAGGCTAAGGGCCTTTCCTCTCACTGATGACCAACTTTGCAATCCTCTACTATATACATGCTGCCAGAGCAATCAGTCCCATCATGTGTACTCCTTGCTTGGTGGTTGAGACCCTGAGAGCTCTGAGGGTACTAGTTAGTTCATATTTTTGTTCTTTCTAAGGGGCTGCAAACCCTTCAGCTCCTTTGGTACTTTCTCTAACTCCTTCATTGGGGACCCTGTACTCAGTTCAATGTATGGCTGTGAGACTCTACTTCTGTATTAGTAGGGTACTGTCAGAGCTTCTTAGGAGACAGCTATATCAGCTGGATTATCCTTCCTTTAGTCACTGCTCCATAGTTAGACTCTGCAACTCCTTCTGTGGGTATTTTGTTCCCAATTTTAAGAAGGAATGAGTTTCTTGTGGTTTGTGGGTTGTTCTTCCTGTATTCTGAAGTTCTGGGCTAATAACCACTTATCAGAGAGTGCATACCATGTGTATTCTTTTGTGATTGGGTTACCTCACTCAGGATGATATTCTCCAGATCCATCCATGCCCCTAAGAATTTCACAAATTCATTGTATTTAATAGCTGAGTAGTACTTTATTATGTAGATATACCACAATTTCTGAATCAGTTCCTCTGTTGAGGAACATCTGGGTTGTCTCCAGTTTCTGGCTATTATAAATAAGGCTGCTATGAACATGGTGGAGCATGTATCCTTATTACATGTTGAAGCATCTTCTGGGTATATGCCCAGGAGTGGTATAGCTGGGTCCTCTGGTAGAACTCTGTCGAATTTCTGGAGGAACCACCAAACTGATTTCCAGAGTGGTTGTACCAGTTAGCAATTACACCAGCAATGAAGGAGTGTTCCTCTTTTTCCACAACCTCTCCAGCATCTGCTGTTACTTGAATTTTTAATCCTAGCCATTCTGACTGGTGTGAGGTGGAATCCCAGGGTTGTTTTGATTTGCATTTCCCTGATGACTAAGGATGTTGAACATTTCTTTAGGTGCTACTCATCTAAAACCATGCAGTAGAAAAAAGACAGCATTTTCAAGAAATGGTGCTGGCTCAACTGGCAGTTAGCATGTAGAAGAATGCAAATCGATCCATTCCTATCTCCTTGTACAAAGCTTAAGTCCAAGTGGAACGTTGACCTCCATATCAAACCAGAGGCACTGAAACTAATAGAAAAGAAAGTGGTGAAGAACCTTGTGCACAGAGGCACAGGGGAAAATTTTCTGAACAGAACACCAATAGCTTATGCTCTAAGATCAAGAATTGACAAATGGGACCTCATAAAGTTGTAAAGCTTGTATAAGGCACTGTCAATAGGACAAAATGGCAACCAACAAATTGGGAAAAGATCTTTACCAATCTTCTATCTGATAGAGGGCTAATATCCAATGTATACAAAGAACTCAAGAAGTTAGACTCCAGAGATCCAAATAACCCTATTCAAAAATGCGTTATAGAGCTAAACCTATAATTCTCAACTGATGAAATCTCCCACTATTATTGTGTGCGGTACAATGTGTGCTTTGAGCCTTAGTAAAGTTTCTTTTATGAATGTAGATGCCCTTGCATTTGGAGCATAGAGGTTCAGAATTGAAAGTTCCTCTTGGTAGATTATACCTTTGATGAATATGAAGTGTCCCTCCTTATCTTTCACTTTAGGGTGAAAGTTGTTTTTACTCAATATTAGAATGGCTACTCCAGCTCTTTTTCTTGGGACCATTGGCTTGGAAAATTGTCTCCAGTCTTTTATTCTGAGATCTGTCTTTTTCACTGAGGTGGGTTTCCTGTATGCAACAAAGCATTGGGTCCTGCTTATGTACACAATCTGATAGTCTATGTCTTTTTATTGGGGAATTGAGTCCATTGATATTAATAGATATTAAGGAAAGGTAATTGTTGCTTCCTGTTATTTTTGTTTTTAGAGTTGGAATTCTGTTCCTCTGCCTATCTTCTTTTAGTTTTGTTGGAAAATTAATTTTTTGCTTTTTCTAGGATGTAGTTTCCCCCCTTGTATTGAATTTTTCCATTTATTACCCTTTGAAGGGCTGCATTTGTGGGATTATATTGTGTAAATTTGGTTTTGTCCTGGAATACTTTGGTTTCTCCATCTATGGTAATTGAGAGTTTTGCTGGGTATAGTAACCTGGGCTGGCATTTGTGTTCTCTTAGGGTCTGTATGACATCAACTCAGGATCTTCTAATTTTCATAGGCTCTGACAGAAATCTCATGTAATTCTGATAGGTCTGCCTCAATATGTTACTTGACCTTTTTCCCTCACTGCTTTTAATATTCTTTCTTTGTTTTATGCTTTTGGTGTTTTGACTATTATGTGGTAGGAGGAATTTCTTTTCTGGTCCAGTCTATTTGGAGTTCTATAAGTTTCTTGTATGTTCATGGGCATCTTTTTCTTTAGGTTAGTGAAGTTTTCTCCATAATTTCTCGATAATTTTGTCGAAGATAATTACTGGCCCTTTATGTTGGAGGTCGTCACTCTCTTCTTTACCTATTATCCTTAGGTTTGGTCTTCTCACTGTGTCCTGGATTTCCTGGATGTTTTGGGTTAGGAAATTCTTGCATTTTGTGTGTTCTTTGAATGTTGTGTCAATGTTTTCTATTGTATCTTCTGTACCTGAGATTCTGTCATCTTTCTCTAGTATTCTGTTTGTGATGCTAGCATCTGTTTCCTGACTTCTTTCCTCAGATTTCTATCTCCAGAGTTGACTCTCTTTGTGATTTCTTAACTGTTTGTACTTCCATTTCTAGGTCCTAGATGGTTTTCTTCAATTCCTTCACCTGTTTGGTTGTGCTTTCGTATAATTCTTGAAGGGATTTTTGTGTTTCCTCTTTAAGGGCTTCTACTTGTTTACTTGTGTTCTTCTGTAATTCTTTAAGGGATTTTTGTGTTTCCTCTTTAAGGGCTTGCACCTGTTTACCTGTGTTCTCCTGTATTTTTTAAGGGAGTTATTCATGCTGTTCTTAAATTTCTCTACCACCATCGTGAGATATGATTTTTAGATCCAAATCTTGCTTTTCTGGTATTTTGGGATATCCCAGACTTGCTGTGGTGGGAGTACTAGGTTCTGATGAAGCTAAATAGTCTTGGTTTCTGTTGGTAAGATTCTTGCATTCCTTTCACCATCTGTTGATCTCTGGTGTTAGATGTTCTATCTGTCTCTGACTGGAACTCGTTCCTCCTATGGGTCTATAAGCCTGTATCAGCACTTTTGGGAGATCAGCTCTCCTCAGGTAAGACCTGTGTGCTGTGGATCAGTTGTCCCTCCTGAGTCCTGGGGTCAGAACAAACCCTGGAAACAGGCTCTCTACTTGTGGGGAAGGGGCAGAGAGGGCTCTGGATATGCAGTCCCTCCTAGGTGAAGAGGGAGGTAGAAAGGATCCTGTACTGGCTTCCCTGCCACTTCTGAGGCCTGAGCCTCCTGGCTGGTACTGACTCCTAGGTCAGGAACATGATTTTTATAATAAGCCAGGTATTTCTAAATTATTTGCTTCTGTCTTCCTCATTTAGGTTGTAGGTAAGGATAGTGGTTTTTTTTTTTATCTTGCTATATATTCTGTGTTTAATCATTTCCAACACTCATTATATAATGGTTTTAAAAAATGGAGAAATTTGACCTAGCATTTTTCACACTATTTTATTTTCATATAAATATAGGATAGTAAGAACATTTTGGACATTTTATCTCAAATCAACAATTAGACTTGAAGTACACATCAGTATTAGCCAGTATTTCATTTTGTTAAGCTTCTAAGGAATTATCTGTGAGAAGCTGAAAAGCAAATGCTGAAAGTAATACTTTTACTGGTAGAAATGCCCTGAAGTTTAGAGGTTAGGGGAGAATCTTGTGGCCTTGGCTGGCTACTATATTCAGTAGTTATTTCAGGGAAGTATAGTTTCAAAAAGTCATTTAGTTGTGCAAGGATTGAAATTCCAAAGGAAGAAACTTATTTATTTAGTTATTCAATAATAATATAATATTTATTATAATATTATAATATTTATTATAATATTTAATATAATAATTATTTGCTTATTTAGTTTCAGACAAGATTTAACCCTGTAGTGTAGTCTGGCCTAGAACTCAGAATCCCACTGCCTCAGCCTTCAGAGTCTGGGATAAATGCCTAGCTAACCATTGATTGATTTCTTTGGCTGGGTCATCCTTACTGAAATCCTTGCATCTAACATGTCTCCTAATTCTTTCTGGTAGTTTTCCATACATTCTCTCTCTCTCTCTCTCTCTCTCTCTCTCTCTCTCTCTCTCTCTCTCTCTTTCTCTCTTCCCCCCTCTCTGATATATATATATATATATATATATATATATATATATATATGGTGAATAGATACAGAGAGTATGTGGAACATTTACTGTTGTGGTCAAACTTAGATCAGAGGTTGACTAAACAGAAGTCATCAAATATCATGAGGATACATGAAGAAGGAAAGAGAGGGCACATGAGTGAGGTAAAACTGGAGACTTGCAAGTCTCAGAGCAGCCTGACATACACAGCAGGGTGTTTCTGAACCACTGGCTGCTTGGGAAGCTTCCCATAAGTGCTGGTTTTGGATATTGGAAAGGAACCCATCTCTTCTCAGTGGCCAAGGCAATAAGGAGAGTCTTCTTCTCTAGTCACTTTGACGGTAAATTAGGAACTCTGCTTGAAATGTAGACAGAAAATATCTAGTCATTTTTTTCTAATTTATATTAATGAAATATAGATAGTGTGAGACTCTCTACTTATACGCAATCTGGAAAAGTATAACAGATTAGAATACAACTAAAGATTACAACAAATTTTCCTGTGTTTACAAATTTGCTTTCATTAAGCCCACTCTGTTTCATTTAAAAGTGACTAAAAATTTAACAACTTGAATATGGTCATGATGCTGTCAACTTCAAAGGCAATTGTGGCACAAGGAATGGAATAATAAAGTTTATTAATACATAAATGAAGAGTGATGCCCAGTATACAAACATGGATTTCATTTGCTCAGAGTAAATATTCTCCAAATACTGTTTGAGGGCTTCCAAAATGGTGTCTAAGAGCTCTCCAAATGGTGTCTGAGGGATCTAGAATTATAGACTAATAAAAACAAGAAGGGGCAAGTTTACAACAAAGTAGTTGTAAATTGCATTGGCTGGTAAGGATGGCACACACTCATTGTGTTGCTTATTGTATGAGATATATTCCATGTAATAACTCTAATGAGCAGAAACAGGTGTTCTTGTTTTATTATTCTAATGGTGTCAGTAGATTTGCAAAGAAGTAAGTCAACACATTTAAAGATTTAAATTAGCCAAGCTGGGAGAGTCTGGAACCCAGGAAGATTTTAGCCCCTCAGGAACTGAAACGAGTCAGCAGACATTCCCTTACTAGGTCTTAGATATAGATCACGAGAAGAGAAAAAAAATACTGCAGAGAAATATATACTTTCCATCTTCTGGCAATTAAGTTCTATACTTTTCAATTGCATACTTCACATCAAGCAATCTCAAACACTGCCATTTAGATATTTGTATTGGGATGGATAAATAAAATTCTCATTGAATAAGCCCTGAAGGTTACAAAACAACAAAACTACCCCATGATGTGCTTGAAGCACAATGCCAATGCCAAAGCAAATGGCAGAGGATACAACATATTTAGCCATCAACACACAGGGAAACCACAGACCAGGAAGGTCTTGTGCTAGGAGTACAACAGGCCCTGTAATGACAGAGGACATGAGACACACAGAAGAAAGTGTGACAGCCATGGTAAAGCACCAGAACCTAGCCATCTAGGCAGGAAACAGGAGCTAATTTTCACTGATTAAATGTTACAAGTCTAACCTTGAGCCAATCATGTTTCTTATTCTTGCCCATGACATAGTATGGAGAGCAGTAACCATTGGGAGAGTTTCTATTTCCTAAGCACCAAGCTAATTATCTTTTATGCTCAGTTTCACTGGATCCTCACTGTACCTCTATTATGCCCCATGTGACACATGAGTAAGCCTACTTTACTGAATATAAGCCCCTTATGTGTGGCTAAGCAAAAATAACAAAGATAGAAATTGATCTTAAGTCATGTTGAACTCAAAGTGACATTTCTATATAATGTCTACCTAAGTGGCCACAAGCTAGAGAAACAGGTAAGAGATGAATCTAGGAAATAGTACAAGAGACAAAAATGATTCTTGAAAACAACCAAGATATACTTTAGCATAGATGGCATTATCATGTAGATAATCTATACAACATGTCAATGCAGACATCCATATCCGGCTTTATCTAGCACATGAATCCCAGGATCCTAATCAGCCAAAATCCTCATTTGCTTCCAGAAAGACCTCAGTGTAGAGACAACTCTAGAACATTTGCATTGGATTGATTCCCAGGTACACATCCAACCTCACTTGTCACCCACAGCATGCATCTGCAGGATGTCTGGCCAGGTTTAGGAGCACAACTTTGAATGTAGAAGAGGTTTGCTTTTCTTTCTGAGTCGTTTTTTTTTCTGATTTCTATGGGGAAGGAGCCATGCTTTTGGCCTTATTAGCACCACACCAACCAAGCGCACTGACCCAGATAAATATTGTCTCTCTGACATGTGCTTTAGGAATAATAAATATTCAGGACTATAGACTTCACTCTCATTCATCACTGAGGGAATCAAAGACTGGATCAAGCACAAAGCCAGGCAGTCCTATGCACTCTCTCCACACCGTTCCTGTTTCTCTTTGGCCTCTACTGTGCAACTTGTTTTCTGTGATTTTAAAATTTAAATAGTACTTTGGTTAAACTAAGGCTAAAATTAGTTTGCACTTGCTACCCACATAGCAACTGATGGCTGGCAATTCATGCTGGGAAGATGCTGCACAGTGAGAAAAGGCAGAGAAGAGGGAAATGTTGGAGGGAATTGGGGAGTGGAAAATATTCATGGTGATCATTAAAAAAATTATAGATCATCCTAAATTAACACATGTACACACATATTCCTGAATTATTATGGAATGTTTATACACACACACACACACACACACACACACACACACACACTCACACATGACATTCTGTCCAAACAGAGAATAGGATCTTGGAAGACAGGGAATTAAACTTCTGGGGAAAATTGAAAGGATAAGCAAATGTTGCATGTAAATACCGGTAGTGTGATTATAATTGGGAGCACATACACAGGAAGAAAGCAGGGCAGGACCAATTTTCTTAAGAAAAAATAAACCACTGTTTTTACAGATTTTTCCATATGTGATAGTGTTTCAAGATCCTAGCTTATTCATTTTGAAGTATGACCACAATGTTGTCTTTCTTCTTGCAATATGAGACTTGTGCTTCATTTCTTATATTCATGAGGATTTGCAATCTAGGTGAAGTCAATCTACTCCCAGTTAATCCGTTTTGTTCATCATTCAAAAGACCTTGTTTCCAAGGCATTCAGTTTTACTTAATGGAATCATAGAGCTTGAAAGAATAACAGGAAGAGCTGAAAATGTAGAGAATACCACTAAAAATTATCTGCTTCTTTGTATATGGATGGGGTAACAAGGGATAGTAGTCTGGGTCTAGGTAAGTGCCTATTGACTTCTTTTTAGAGGGAATGTGCTTTGTTTTGCTTAGAAATGAGCAATGGGAAAAGTACAATGAGTTTAGGGCTTTTAAGCTCACAGTGCTGAAATACAACAAAGAGTCATGAAAGGAACAAATTATCAGAGTTTGAGCTGCTCAGTCAGTGTGACTGCAGAGGTCCAGTCAATGTCAGCTGAATGTAGTTTAATAGTCATTTTCACTTAATGTGAAGTTCGTGTGTATTGAAGTCATTTATCAGGTAGGGGATCATAAGATGGGGTTCTTTGATTACTAGGTTGTGGATCATAAAGAAGCTGGGAAACAGATAGCCATTTGACAGGGGTGCTTTTTCCTGCCACCTCCACATAATACTGATCTCAATTAAAGCACTGCAGCTTACCTCTGCAGGGCTTAAAATATTAACCATAACACCTTTCTACCACCAGCACTCTTTGTGGTTAATAATTTAATAGCATGTTTCAGTGCACCCTGAAATTCTTACATTTGTTATGCTGGTAAATTTAGAGGATCTAGTCTATGTGTTTGCTGGAGAAAGCATCTCTGTTTCCTAACAGAAAGAGAGGAATGATCAACCTATGTAGAGAGGTTACTACTGGATGCAATCCTATTCCTTGTGTATCAGAGGGAAATAAAATACAGCTTCTGTTATACACTGAAAATGGATAGAGAAAAAAATATAGGTTGGGTGACAGAGAAGGCTGAGTTAAGGTGGCACATCATGATTATGTAAGCTTAAGGCATCCAATATTTCCAAGTTCACAGTAAAGGTCATGATGCTATAAACAGTGAACACTGGGATCCGGGAGAGAATAGTGAGACTAATAGTCTTCAGTCCCCATGTTAAGTCAGCTTTCTACAACAATAACAAAATACCTGAGATTGAGCTCAAGGTTTTGGAGGTATCAGTCCATTTTGATAGATCCTCTTGGTTTAGGCCTGTGGTTAGACAACCCATCAGGACATGGTGGAGGAATCCAGGACACTCCAATGCCAAGGGAGAGGAAAGGAAAGACACTGGGATCCCGATATTCAAGGCATGTTATCAATAACAAGAAGGCCCCTGACTCTAAAGGTTGCTACTATCTCTAAGTAATGCCAAAGAGGTTCAAAGACATTAACAAATGGACACACTTATGGTACAAACTATAGAAACCCCTGTATACAGCTATTTCTATAACCTGGTAAGACAGTCCTTTTGTTATGGGGCATGATATAGTATCAATATCAGAGCCTGAAGGCTTTATTAATAAGTGGCTATTGAAGGCAGTAGTAATTCAGTAGCTTGAAGGATCGGCTAGGTGTACAATCCATGCATTAATTATGACTATGTTTATCTCTTTTGAAAAATTTAGCAAGAAACATGATGGATAATATTAAAGACTTTTGTTCTTATCTAAGAAAAAATTTTCCTGTAGACAGTTTAAGTCTGGTTTTATTACTCAGAGATCTTGTAAAAATTCTATTTCTTTAAACTTCCCTTTCTCTTTCTGGTTGAATTATGGCCTTTAACCTGAGACATCAGGGTTTTTGTTCAAGAATGAAGGAGGATGATAAAATAGCAAAGATTAGAGAGGAACAGTGTCCTCCTTGTGGGCTGTTAGTGCTTCACAAAGGAAGGACCTCTCACCTCACATTTAGGGCCCTATGTACCCTTTCCTTGATTAGAACAAGCCACAGATATGTAACCTATAATTGAGATATAATCTTAGAAATTATTGATGTAACTAGTCTTTATTATACACAGTAAAGAAAAAAAAGAAGTAGGCTGAGAGTGGTGTTGAATTAAATGAACACAGTATAAAGATGAGGAAGCCTAACTCTGATAGTACCAAACCCTGACCTATCAAGTGCTACCCATAATTCAGAATCCCATGAGACAATCTGGTTTGATGCAGATAAAACATGAACTGGACTTAGTGTGCCTCAAAGAGGTAATTAATACCAACATTGTACTAACAGATTTCAGGAAGAACAGATTTAGTATTTTCTTTTTCTAACATAGAAATGCTTTCCTCTCCATGACTCATCTATACATCCTCAGCTATTTTTTTTTGCCTTCAAATCACATGACATATGCCTTGAGTGCTCTATAAAATGCCACAAAATATGTGGAACAGTAGAAGCTCTGATTTGAGTAAGCCTCATTACAGTGATCATTGTTCAGTAAGGGTATCCGAAAGCCTACAAGAACACATTTGGTCTAAAAACTGCAAAGACCCATTCTGACTGGTGTGAGGTGGAATCTCAGGGTTGTTTTGATTTGCATTTCCCTGATGACTAAGG
>NW_022196905.1:214699855-214780771 GCF_008632895.1 Mastomys coucha
AAGTGGGAGAGGGTGGGGTGGCAGACATGGGGAGGGGAGAGGCAACAGGGGTTTGTTTTTGTTGTTTTCGTTTGTTTCTTTGTTTTTTGGAGGGGAAACTGGCAAAGGAGAAATTTACATGTAAATAAAGAAAATATATAATAAAAAAGAAAAAAAGGAAATTGATCAATGACATTTATAAATGGATCAATTTCAAGTTTGTTAGATTTTCTGTTTTTTAGATTTGAGAATGTAACATTTATGAAGGAATAACAATAAATATTTAGTGGTTACTTAAAAAAAAAAAAACTGAAAAGACCAGTCAGAGTATTACATTTGCCGAAATGTAAGTACATCTCATCCCATAGTTTTATGCAGAAAACAAAGTGAAACAAGACAGGATAGACTCGGAGATTCAGGATCGATGTGAGCATGAACTTATGTCTTCAGGTAGGAGAAGCATCATCTTTATTTATGGGGAGAGACAGCTGAGACACAAACACTTTGATAAATCATGAATTAGGGGTTTCCATCTGTCTTGTGGTTGTCGAAAGTTTTACAACACTAGAGATTCCTTGAGTATTGTTGGAAATATATACACTGGTACTGAAGATAAACTGGATCACAATGATAGGGAATAGCTATCTAAGAAAACACTTAGTTCTGACTTTAGGTATGAATTAAGAAAGGGACTTCGAAGGTAGAATAGGCTACCCTATTGGAGTAAGTATAATTCTGAGAGTAGAATATTTGAAAATAAACATATATAAGAAGTGTTCTCTCCACTTTTCTATTTGCCTAAAATGGGACACAAGTTTTCAAGGTGTTCTCCACTTCCCACATCAGTAGGATGAGCAGACTTAAATAGTAGACTCTGCTCTAGCTAGAGATACCTCGGGAAGAATCCAGTACTAAGGCGGATTTTCATCATTGCCTCACATGTGCAGCTGTGCTCTCCTTTCAAATTTCCCCAGCCTAGGAGCTGGAACCCCTTCACTATGTCTTCTTACTTCCTTAAGCAATGACTTTGTTTAATTTCATATGATTCTATATAAATCTAGGTCTGGTGATGCCTTTAATTCACTCATCTCTTAGTATGCAATACATTAATACAAGTGAATGAAACTCTCATTCTTAATTTGCCTTTTTCCCCTTTTTATTCTTTTCTTTTTTCTTTTCTTTCTCAAGGAAAGGAGCTCTCTTTCTCTGCAGATGCTCCAGTTTGTGGAAAGAAACCATGGTAATATTTGGCACAAAAGCTGCTTTCGCCTACCTAAAGATTTTAATAGATAAAACATTTCCAGTGTGTTAGATACATTGATATGTTATCAACAAAATTCCCCCTTTTGTACAAGAATTTAGTGTGCCAGGTATTTTTTTTTTCAGTTGGGTCACTGACAAAGGTGAGTCTGTGAGGCTGTGAGTATGTGTATAGTATATGTGCTAAGCATGTAAGTAGCAACAGAACGAGCAATACAGTAAATTATCTGCCATATCATTTCATTTTATGCCTTATTAATAAAGATCATAGATTTTGAAATTAGCCTTAAGTTAATGGAACTGAGGAAATGATCACACACTGCTAAAATCACAGTATGCTAGACATCGATAAAATAGCTTGCACATTACACAAAGGATGCTTAGTTTTCTGCTCATTGCTACTTTGTAGGTAATAGAAAATGGAACAAAATGTCAATAACAATTATGCTGAACTATAGCAAAGAGAGGCAACATATCATTATCCATCTGCAATAAAATTATCATTTGGGAAGACTTCTACAATGGGGCGTATGTCCATCTTTCTGCTCATTCTATTCACGGGTAAGGAGTCTTATGAATTCTTAAGTACTTGGAATTTGCTGTCAAAGAGATTTTTGTGATCTAGCAAATAATTTCATGTGCTTTGAAATATCAAGTGGTAAATTTAGAAGCTTTGCTATTCTTCTCTTTAATAATGAAATAGCACCATGGCCTTATATCTAACAAGGTATACTATGGGTCAATCCATTCTTGGTGTGGTCTGTTTCCTAGATCAATGTCTTCAGTTTTAATTCCTTCTTAATGACTAGTTCTTTTACTTACACTAAGAAATTGTATTTCATGCCAATTTCAGAGAAAGTCAAACAAAAGTTCAATGTGACTACAGTGTAGAGAAGGGAGAAACTTGAATCCAGTTGAATGATATTGCCTAAGTCCCTGTGGGAGGGACAGGGCCATGGACATAATTTATACACATTAAGGAGGGTCTACTGTCTCTACCATCCTCTGTTTCTAGTGGTATGCCAGGCTGAGCACCCTGAATAGCTATGCTAAAAAGGTAGGCAATAATTACATCAAAATTTAAAAAGTAATATTTGGGGGCTGGAGAATGGCTCAGTGGTTAAGAGCACTGACTGCTCTTCCAGAGATCCTGAGTTCAAATCCCAGCAACCACATGGTGGCTTACAACCATCTGTAATGAGATCGGGTGCCCTCTCTGGTGTGTCTGAAGACAGCTACAGTGTACTCACATATATAAAACAAATACATCTTTTAAAAAAAAATAAAAATAAAAAGTAATATTCAGATGAGGCAACAAAAGAAAACAAAAGTTACAGTGAACAGAGGTCTAACTGAGGCAGGAATAGGATTCTGGGAGGTAAGCCATGCCTAAGCCATGGCCCTGGTCTCTGTAGGAAGCTCCAGGGAACTTAAGTTTAATTTCAGTGGATGCAGGACAAAGGAATTCTGTTGAGCAAAGACGTCTGACAGTGTCTGCTGTATAAAGATGCTTGACAGCATCTGCTGCATAGAGCTGGGCCTTACAGTGTCCTTTAGGTAATGATGCCCTGCTGCAGGGGCCAGCAGAGAACCTTCCAGACTTGACCTTGTTGCCAGAAAGACTGTCCCACAGCTGCATGCAAACTCAGGGACAGGGACCCCAGATTCATGATGCTGTCTAGAGCAAGGAGAAGCACACTTGAGTTTTCCTCTTCAGGAAACAATTTCGAACTTTGTATCCAAGAACTCTCACAAAAGGTTCTAAGGAACATGAGTTCAGAGCCATAAAACAAATCAAGGAAGTATGCTCCATGAGGAAGGCCAGCAAACAGTGTGGAAAGTGACATCAAATGTGGAATGACTAAGTTATATCCAAGCGAGAAAAGATTACATATCATTAATAGATAATAGCAAATACAAAAGACTAAATTCATAAATTAAAATAAAAACATGAAGAAATTTCAAAAACAATTGTCAGAAAGTATTTTGTGTATAAAAGCAGTAATTATAATTTTAACTAAATGATACACATTTAAACAGATAATTACATATTCAACTGAGATGAAAAGAGAATTAAGAAATTGAATAAGAAGCTAGGAGTCATCTGAAAGATAACAAGAAAGATGTATGTATTAGCTGCCAAAAAGAATTTATAATAAAGATAATAGAAAATTATATTATCCAGAAAAATTTTCCTCATGTATGGAAAGATGAAAAGGAATGAATAGAATAAGAAGTATAGCAATAAACTTAAGAAGTAATTATAATAAGACAAGAGGTAGAAATTAATCACTTAAAACAGGATCACCAATTAGATTTTGCTAGATCTTAATATGTAAAAATATCAAACAGTTGAAGATTAAATGTAGAAAGACTATAAGAAGAAAATATTAGAAAAGATAATCATACAAATAACAAAATATTAACAAATACAAACATTTGATAGTAGTATAATTAATTATAGACTTAATATCAGAGAAGATATATGGTTAATTAGATAGTTAAAACATACAAAATGATGAAATATTTTGAGTTGGGTGATCAGCTTTTTAAGGTTTGTCTTCATAACTATTGTTACCCCAGGTGCAAAACATAACTGATCATGTATTAAAATATGATTAATATTTAATAATTTGTGGTGATCATTTAGAAAAAAATACCATAATATTCAGGGGTCAGCAAGGTGGCTCAACAGTTAAAGGTATTTGCTGCAAAACAAAAACAAAAACAAACAAGCAAAAAAACTGAGTTATAGATCTGTAATATACTGTGGCTCACAGGAAGCATTCTAATTCCAAATGGAAAGACAAGAAGAAAAACACGAATGAAAACACACGAAACCCACCCGGGGAAACACCCAAGGCTGCAGCGCTTGAGTATAGCATCAGGCTTGCAGAGGCCTTGTCCGGCCTTCACCACCTTTGAGTAGCCCGGTCATTACAGTTCTACACACACCGGTGACACATGACTTCTTCCTTTAGCAGCCCCTCCACAGAGCTGGCAGCTTTCCTTACCAAATGCCTCTGCTACCTGCACCTCCAAAATCTCTCTGCTACAACTTGGGTTTCACTTTCAAAGGTTCACAATCTACTCGGGTACCTCATGCAGGGAATTTGACATTGCTCTGCATTGTCTGGCCTCAGGAGGTTTCTGGACCCTTGGTACAAGCCCACGTAAATCTGCAACATGCCTGCAAACCAGGAACATGTGGGTGATGCTGCCAAGTTCTTCTTCCTGGCTTCATTTTACTACAGCTTCTGTGGGCCCTTGAGTCCCTGCCGGCTGAACCTGGGTAAACAGGCTTTAAAGACAATACTCGCAATGGCAGCTCTACTATTGTGAATCAAAGTGGTCAGAGCAGGACACAGGTAAGCTATGTTAGGCCTCAAGTCTACTATAAAAAAAAGGCAGCTGAGAACAAATTACTTGTGAGATTGTTATTTGTTTGGTTGGTTTCTTTTGTTTTATTTTTATTTAACTGAAAGATTAATGGCACATATCTAGTGTTCATATTTATGGGATGCAGTGTGGCATTTCAATACATGTGTACACCATGTGTAGTGAGCACCTCAGGGAAATTAGCATACCCATCACCTCAGGCCATAATCAATTCTTCATGCTGGAGATATTAAAATTTTGTCTGCTAGGTATTTTGAAGTATAATCTGGCTGTTGTGACTCATCGTTGCCCTACTGTGCTGTCTGTCCGGCATAAGAAGTTCTGCTATTGGTCTAGCTGCACCCTAGGTCTGCCAACTATCTTCTCTACTATCTTCTCTACATATTCATCTCACCACAACCCATCTTCCCAGCTACTGGTACCCACTATCCTACTATAATTCCATGGGGACATCTTCTTAATTCCCACGCATAATTGAAAAGATAGCATGTTTGTCCTCAACACTTGAGTTAGCTCTATGTATTTGAATGAAGAGTCTCAAAGGTCCTGACTTTTCCTTGGAGTCAGTATCTTAGTTTGAGATTTTTCTCTCATTTAGAGAGCCTGGAAAATTTGTATCTTTAAGTCTAGTAGTGCCTGGGTCATTATAATTTTTATAAGTAGTGGTAAAAAATTCAATGTTTTTTTCTTTACTTACACCTTTTCTCTTTGGTTTTATAGGAAGTGTGCAAGGAGAATCTATAATAATGTGCACCAAAATATTTTGAGCTAAGAAACCAAATTCAGGGCTGGAGAAGTGACTCAGTGGTAAAGCTGCTGTACAATTTCGTGGGCCAGAGTTCAAAATCTCAGCACCCTCATAAAGAAACAGGTATAGGTAGGCATAAAGGCCTGCTTGAAATTTCAAAGCATGGGAGGCATAGGTGCATGAGTGTGTGTGTGTGCACACGCACGCACACACACACACACACACACACACACATGCACACACACACACACACACACATGCACACGCACACACACACACACACACACACACACACATACACACACACACACCAGGTACACATGCTAAAGCCAATTTAAAATCCATCCCTGTTCCTACACTAGAGCAGAGCAGGCAGCACTGTCTAGATTTCTGCCACTGTGCTCCAAGTCTCAGCTTTCCACTCCTTTCCTTACTTTATTTTAAACCATTACCAAATAATTGTGAAGTGTTTTAAAATTCAGCATTACCACCCTCTTGAGCCCTGTGGCTTTTCTTATTCTTTTTAACCATCCACTCCTAAAGTCAATTCCATGGTATGGAGGTTTTGGATAAAGCAGGGAACCAATTCTCACACCAAATTTTGCATCAAATGTCTATTGCAACAATACATTTCCCCTTAAAGGCTCAAGCAACGCCTAGAATTTGCTTTATTTACAAATCTGAATATTTGACAGGGATCGGTAAGGGCAGTTCTCTCATTACACAACTGGAGACAGATAAACTGCTAATGCTGGTGCTGGAAACCCAGTGCTGTCTGTTGCTTCTTCCATTACAGCTTCCCAAAGATGGTGCAATTGTCCTTGTATTTAAACAATAGCAAGCATACGCTGGCCTTTCTCACTAGGTACAGAAAACAGCATAGCCTGTCTGGCAGATTGAGTATTCGTGGGGCAGAGTTCAGCTGATGGGACATGTACCTTACCTCAGTGGAATTATTAAAGGAATTTGGGTTCATAATTACTTCTTTTAGTCAACAATTGTCAAAAATTCAAACATCTAGTTTTAATCTTCACTTTAACCATGTCCTCATTTCATATAATTCACTTCATATCTTATACTAATGTTCAACTACACTGAAATTACCCCACAACTTTATTATCAACAGCCCTGTGTACATATTAAAATATAACCTCATGATTTTATTGTCCTTTAAAATAATTTTATTGGGCTGGAGAGATGGCTCAGCCGTTAGGAGCACTGACTGACCCCTGAGAGGTCCCGAGTTCAATTCCCAGCAACCACATGGTGACTCACAACCATCTGTAATGGGATCTGATGTCTTCTTCTGGTGTGTCTGAAGACAGCTACAGTGTATTCATATACATAGAATAAATTTTAAAGATATTTTATTTTCTATTAGAATAATTTTTTCATATAATACATTCTGATTATGGCTACCCCCTCCTCTGCTTCCCCCAGAGATTCCCTATCTCCTCTCCCACTCAAATCCATAGCCATTCTTGCTTTCTTGCTTTAGAAAACAGTATATAAAAACAAAATAACAAGAATTTACTTATATCATTTCCCTCTAGCCTTTCCCCCCTCTAAGCCCTCCCATATACCTCCCCCCTTGTTCTCTTTCAGACTTATGGCTTCTGTTTTCATTAACTGATAGTCATAAGAATGCAGAAGTGACACATATACAGTTGTGCTAGCCAAAAACTCTCAACTAGGACTTAATGATCAACTCAACAAGGGGGAAATCATTCCTGATACTCTAAACCCAGCCAGCTACCCAGGGGCGGAGAACTTACACAGCTGTCACCTACCATGGCCCTACCTGCTTTCTATATATTTGATCTTATACCCCTAGATGTTATTGTTCTTGCAACCAATTCAGCTTTGAATCAGATCACATGGCCCTTTCTCTTCTCATCACATCTAAGTTCAAAAAGTTTACATTTAAAGCATTCTCTCGGGTCTGTAGTTAGGCTCCACGTGTTCAGCCTTTAGCACAATCATCTTCTTTAGTTTTAGCCCTTTGTCCATACAGTCTCAATCTGGTCACCATAGCTGCTCTGTTTCCTGTTGGAATGCTGCCTTCCCTAGATCGCCAGTAAATCCTTGCATTTTTTTCTATGTCACTACTTAGGGTAGTGCTTGCTGTATGCCTTGAAGAAACTCTGCCATGTTTTAAAATGTTCACTACATTCACCAGAGCCCCATGAGCCCTAGTTGGCCTAGAAACAGGAGTATATTCCATGTGAAGTTTTGACTCTTTTGTTGCCATCTTGGCCATGCTTGCTAAATTCATTTTTTACCTTAACAACCCTCCTTATTAATTTTGTCACTCCAAGTTGCTTTTGCCTTCTCTCTACTCATTTCTGAGAGTCATTCTCCTTGTAACTTTGACTATGGTTCATAAATGATAAAAGTCCTTTAAGGTTTTTACATGTATAAGCAGAGTTAAGTCAAGTTAGAAAACCTCAGTTTTAGTTACTCTAACTCTAAATTTTACCAAACATTATTTTCATCCTGACTTTTTGAATGACAGGCTGATATTTAATAATTCCATTGTCTATTCCTATCTGTCAAATTATTTTTGTTTGCATGCTAGCTAAGCAGTCAAATTTAATTATATCTTCTAAATTGTCATGAATAGCTTTGATTGAATTCTAATTTTTACTTAAAAGTTGCTGTCTTTAAACTGTAGAAGCCGACACAAGTTAGTGATTCCTTTGGACTGGTACACACTATTGTAGCAAGGAGCCTCACAGAATGTCAATGATTCTATCTCTTGATTATTCTGGGATGTCAAGAACTTTTAAAGTAATTAGAGTTAATCGTGGGTTTGCAGGGCTCATTCCTGCCAGAAGGGGTGCAATTATACCCCCTGGGGTTGTTTGAATATGCTTGGCCTAGGGAATGGCACTATTTGAAGATGTGACCTTGTTGATCATTTAAGCCTAGAGAATGATAATATTAATATATGTAGGCAAAATTTATCCATATAAAAATATTACCTGTCATTTATGCCCAGTTTTCTAAAGCAGATTAATAGCACAGATCTGTCTTTTAATATGTATTACTAGGCAACGAATTTGTTATCCCTTCAATTTATCAATATTGTAGTTTTACTGTCAGCATGTTTTTTTTTCTTTTTTTATTAGATATTTTCTTTATTTACATGTCATATGATATCTCCTTTCCCAGTTTCCCCTCCAAAAAAAAAGAAATAAAATGAAATAAAAAAAAACAAAAACAAAAACAACAACAACAACAAAACCCAGTTCCCTCCCCTTCCCCAGTCTCGCCAACCCACCCTCTCCAGCCTCCTGACCCTGGCATTCCCCTGCACTGGGGCATAGAACCTTCACAGGGCCAAGGTCCTCTCCTCCCATTGATGACCAACTTGGCCATCTTCTGCTATACATATGCTGTTGGAGCCATGAGTCCTACCATGTGTACTCTTTCATTGGTGCTTTAGTCCCTGGGAGCCCTGAGGGTACTAGCTAGTTCATATTGTTGTTCATCCTAAGGGAGCTGCAAACACTTATGCTCCTTGGATCCTTTCTCTAGCTCCTTCATTGGGGACCCTGTACTTAGTCCAATGAATGGCTGTGAGCCTCTACTTCTGTATTAGTTGGGTACTGTCAGAGCCTCTCAGGAGACAGCTATATCAGGCTCTTGTCATCCAGTACTTGCTGGCATCCACAATAGTATCTAGATTTGATGATTGAATATGGGAAGGATTCCCAGGTGGAGCAGTCTCTGAATTGTCCTTCCTTTAGTCTCTGCTCCATAGTTAGTCTCTACAACTCCTTCTATGGGTATTTTGTTCCCCCTTTTAAAAAAGAATGAAGTATCTATACTTTGGTCTTCCTTCTTCTTGAGTTTCTTGTGGTTTGTGGATTGTACTTTGTGTATTCCAATCTTCTGGGCTAATATCCACTTATCAGAGAGTGCATGTCATGAGTGTTCTTTTGTGATTGGGTTACCTCACTCAGGATGATATTCTCCAGATCCATCCATTTCCCTAAGAATTTCATAAATTCATTGTCTTTAATAGTTGAGTACTACTCCATTGTGTAAATGTACCATATTTTCTGTATTCATTCCTTTGTTGAGGGACATCTGGATTGTTTCTCAGCATGAATTTAAGGGGATTATGAAAGAACAGTTCTGCTTAATTCACCTCTCCAAACCCAAATTTACCTTGCAGAATGCACATGTCATATACACATTTTTAACATAGATTCAAAATATATATTTTATATTTTTTGCTTTCTTTTAAGCATAAAATTTCAATCTTATACATAATACATTGCTCCAGGAATTTAGATAGAAAAAGTCATTATTCAAAAAATAAACTAAAATTTGTAGTATATCTGAAATGAACCAAAGAAATTAAGCTTTTGTCACAAATTTTGCTTTCTATAAATATTTACCTGACATGATTTATTGAAAATCTGCTGCTAGCAAGACAATGAAATCTTCTCTAAAGAATTAGAGTTATTGTGTGTTGGGGGCAGATATCAAACAAAAACCATCCACCCAGAATGTACTTAACATTCTCAATAATACATATCAATTCTGTAGCTTTTGTAGAAAAATGAAAGCCATATAACTTTGGGTTTTGAGTTAGCACTTGCCAACTTAAAAATATCATATATATATATAATAGAGAACTGCCTGCTTTGGCCTCAATGGAAGAAAATAAATCCTCTAGAGACTTGAGGTCTCAGGGAGGGGGATTGCCTGGGAGGCCACCTTCTCAGAGGCAAGGGGGAAGGAGGATGGGATGAGGAACTGTGTGGGAGGGAGGACCAGGAGGGGGTAATGGATGGAGTGTAAATGAATAAAATGATTACTTAAAAAGTCTTTGAAGACATAGTTTAAAAACTCACTGCATTATTTTAAACAATAGCACCTCTATTTCTATTGATAACCTCCTCCTTCTCATATTTAGAGATGTTTTATTAATCTAAAGACTAATTTACACTACTGTTCTGTTTTGAATTACATTCAAAGAAATTCACAGCTAGTACCTCATTCTCAGAAGTCTACTTTGGATTCTTGAAATCTGTCCATTTCTATCCACTTTTTGCCTGAGTAATATTCTATCATGTGGAAATAGCACATTTGGTTAATCTATTTATCACATGATGGACATTTGGTTGTGTGTGTGTGTGTGTGTGTGTATGTTTGTGTGTTTGTGTATGTTTGTGTGTGAGCATGTGTTGGTGTGGGGTCATGGGAAAGTTAGAAGGGAAAGAGGGTAGGTTGAAAATGATACAACTGCTATATTGTGTTTGATATTGTAAAATTAAATAAAACTCTAGCCATTTATAATAAAATTATAACTAATGAGTAGCTCCACGGATTAAATATATAATGATAATTGCTTTCTCTCATTTCAAGACAGGGTCTTCATAAGTATCTCAGGCTAGCCTAGGACTAAAGATACTTGTCTTTTGAGTGTGTGGGATCAAATGTGCACTACCATATCTGATCTTCCACTGGTTACTCAGAATCTTTGCTCCATGATGATTTTAGAGGACCATCTGAAACCACTGTATTATTTTATAAATACTTGGCCACTTTTAAATTAATATAGTGCATTTGTTGCATACCAGGCTATATCTTGTGGCAAGAATAATGCTAAAGTTGAAAGATTCAGACAAAATGAAACTGGCCAGAGAATATGTACTTAAAAGTTCTCTGTGGAAGGAGAAGATATTGTATTTCAATTGAACAACAAATGTTTGCAGTCTAGGTCTTTTATTTGGGGTGAGGCTCCAATTGAGCCACAAATTCATAGAAAATGCAGCTTCTAGCAGCTCAGGGTCTGCTCTTTTAGTTCTTACAAGATGTGTCTCTGTGTGATAAAGGCTGAGCCCGAGCTGGAACCCATGGACTTTTACCTTTGGCTTCATTTTCTGATTGTTTACTTTCACCCATTTCAGGAGGCCATTTATGCTCTATGTGCTCTATATGTACATTAATTCTCTTGACAAGAATCTTGCCCTTGCTCCTTGACAATGATGCCACTAGCATGCTGAATGACAATGGATATACTACTCTTTCATTTCTGCACTGGTAACATTTGTAGGATAGTCCTTTCTGAACATTACCGATTCCTTGGTATATGTCAGCAATAGCATCTTTCACATAGATTAACCTGTGTGGGACCAGAGGAGCAACTCCTTGTTTTCCAGAGGCTTAAAGATAGGCTTTCTTGCCTCCCTTCCTTCATGTTGGTCATTTTAGTGAGTTACTGGAAGGCAGTAACTCCAACAAAAAGACTGATTCCTGAAGTGGGACTTCTGGTTTCATTGGAGAATGAGTTGTGTCATGTGATATCTTTCTGGAAACTGTCTCATGAGAGGATGTTTTACTGAAGGAGACAAATGGGAAGGTGTTTTGCTGTGAACAGACAGTGTTTTTCTGGAAGCTGCCTTTTCTGGTGAAAGGGCGTTTGTGGTTTTGCTTGAGAGGACACGATGGTGGATGTTGCAGTGGCATTGGTTTGCATTGCAACTCTTTGCTGATTTTCAGAGGGCTCCCCTGATACTGGTCTTTGCGGATGACACTCTTGCTTGTTAAGACATCATAGAGAGAAATGCACCAAAGAGTTTCTGCTGCTGTTCTTGCTGCTTCTTGCTGCTTCTGTGGGCTCATGCTGATCAGAAGAGCTTCAGTATCTTCTGGATCATCAAGCTGCTGCTACTGATTCTTGGTTGGTGTTTAGCAAGTGGACTGGACTGCCAATACTGATTCTTGGTTGGTGTTTACCAAGTGGGCTGGACTGCCAATACTGATTTGAGTTTGGTGAGTACCTAGTGGATTGAACTACTGACAAGGAAGATCAGAATGACTCTAAGAAACTATTTCTAAACAGGCCCACAACCACTGTTTCCATTAATCTGTCTTTTCCCCATCTCTGGTGGGTTGTGGGCTAGAAGGGAAGTTGAAGCTTTAAAGACCCATAATTAAAGTGGATTTTAAAATATCTAAGCTTACAGATTCCCTTCCTTTATATATCATAAAACGTATTATTTCTGAGACATCCTCTCATCACGTGTGTGTTAGTTCTCTTAAATGTATATCTAAGAATAGAATAACTAAGTAATCCAAAACTATATTTAACTGAGCAGAATCATTGGATTCTGTCTCTCTCCCTCTCTCTCTCAGATTCATGACATTTTTAATTATTATAATTCATATATACACATGCACACATATCATACACACACATTCTCTCTCACATACCCTCTCACACATACACATACACATACCATTTCACCACTTAGTATTGTATAGGAGTCCATTTAGTGATGGTCATGTGCATTTGAGTTTAGAACTGACCATTTAGGACTGGATGCTTTACCAGGAGTTCATCTCTGAAGAAACCTATTCTCCCTCTCTAGAAAGCTGATGAATAACTGTAAATTCTCACCCCTGGGTGGAAACTTTTGAAATTTCCCTATCCATTTTGGCTTGTCAACTGAATTACAATTATACAGGTGCTATCTCTCATACTAGTCACATCACCTACAGCCCTATACTCACTTTTTTCCTATTCTTGAGAAGATGTGTTATTTTCATGCACACACACATACATGAACACATACATACGTAAAAAAAATAAGGTTGTCTTCTAGTGATTGTTAAGTGATATCTTGCCTCTCATTGTAGTTTTGATTAGTCTTTATTGTATTGAATTTATTCTTCTAAGTTGTTCTCCCTGGATACCAATACTATGGGTTCAGTAATTGGAGAGGGAGGCATCTTATATTGATTTTCATATTGCTCCTGCTTTATAATAGGATCTAGACATCTGAAGCTATATATTGGGTTGTATTTTTTGATGAGTTTTCTGCCTACAAGGCAAGATTTCAAAAATAAGACAATGGCATAAATAACTTGTGAGAATGCCAAGGGCAAAACCTATGTGAATCCAGTCCTCTTTAATGTTTGGCCTCTTGGAGCAACTGGGCACTTGGTTGATGTTACAGTTCTAAGTGTGTGGAGCCATGTGAGGGGCTCCTCTTAGTGTTTGTGCTTGGTGAAGAGGTTCAAATGGTAGATTAAGCTGCATTTTTAATTATGTAAAAATTTAAACATTCTTCATATATTTATCGACCCTGGTGTATCCTCTTTGAAATAAATCCATACTCATATAATTCATCAATTGCTTAGAAGAGAAATATTTATCATTTTCTTGCCGAGTTGTAAGAGTTCTTTCTATATGCTAGGTGCTTGATCATTATCAGTTGAATGGTTTACAAAGACTATCAAAAAAAAGGTACTATAGGCTATGGTTCACTTTCACAATAATGCCTTTTGATGCATAAGAGTATTAAATGTAAAATAAATTCTTCTATATTTACTTTTATCTATGCACTAGGTGTTATGCTTACTAAATTGTTTAAGATTATACTCATCTTTCTAAAAGTTACACTTTTAGTTCTTATATTTAAGTATTTGATCTATTTTGAATTGACTTCCATTTTTTATAATGTGCTTATTTTTTGCTTGAATTGCTTTGGTTGCCGTTTTAATTCTCTTTTTAGTGTAGATAATTGTGAGCTTACTCTGTTCAAAATCCTCCAGATTAAAATTTCTTTTAAGTATAGGGGCATCAATGCCAAAATAGTCAAATCAAGCATAATGACTTTACCAGCATAAAGCATTTAAAGTCTTTTTGTAATAATACATTTGCAATGTATGGAGTCTGAGTTACACTCTTAGCCTCTATAGATTTTAACCTAAGTAAGAAATCCCTCATGAATATCATTAGTATCAGCGTGCTTTCTTTCACCACTTGGGTCCTCTACTTCAACCTCCCTTGTCTTCACCAGAATTTACTGTGGTCTTAGTTTTCTTTTAAGGTTACCTAAATTAAGAAAACATTTAAAAATTAAGAAAAAAAGGACCTCAGAAAATTTACAATCAAAAGAATCCTGTAATCCAGTATTAAAATGTGGTTTCCCTGTGAGCTGAAGAAATGAAAGTATGTTGAGCCTGAATTTCAGTGCCTGTTGGGAATGGCCTGAGAATTCTGTGGATTTCTCCATCTAAAGATTGTAAAAGATTCTTCTGGAAACATGCTCTGACAAATGAGATTGAAAATCTTTCCAGTCCATTTTAGTCTCATGGTGAGCATGTGGAGGACTTTCAACACTGCAAACCCTTTAAACAAATGGCTTAAAGGTTTCATGAGAGCCACTTCAGCATGAAACTGCTTGCTAATCCTTGACTCCTACCAGGGTGAACATCATGGTTTTGTTTTGCTTTTCAAAGGAGTCATCTTGGGTTAAAACAACTTAAAAAGATCACCTGTTTAGTAATTGGCTTAACAAGGACTCCTGCTTAAAACCTAACAGCCTCTTCAGACTTCAAAATCCAACAGGATCAAAGATTAAAATCTGTATTAACATTATTTGAAATTTAAAGATAGCTATATATTTAGTTCCTGAGGGGTAAAATGTTGTAAGCTTTGTTCAAACAGAATACTTGACATTCATTGTTGAGAAAATGGGTTACTCCTAGTACGTATCTGTTCAGAGAAGCGAGTGCTTTAAGACAGGCATTACAATAAACAGAAGATACAGACCCACTGGACTCCTTTTCAGTTTCTAGCAGGAATGCAAATACAGGAGGGACAGAGTGGGTTTGGTTTTTGTTTTGTTTTGTTTTAGGAAGATTTTGAACACACACTTTCTAAGCAACCTAGAAGTCCCTATCCTGAAGTGTTTGCCCAAGAGAAATAAAGCATTAATGTAACCCAATTGTTCATGACTATCAGAACCTTTAAATAATACAACCGTCTGTCAAATAGTGAATGAACAGGCTGTGGTACATCCAAGTAGTGCAATGATGCTCAGGAAAGACCTGAAGGAAAAGCAATGAGCTGGCAACACAGACAGCATGGATGACCTTTACAATAAAAGAAGCCACATGAGGGCAGAGTACCACATGATTATACTTATCTGACATTCTAGAAAATGCCATAGTCTGAAGGTTTGCACCTCTCCCAGAATACATGTTGAAATATAATCCCCACTGTGATATTATCAGAAACTGGAGTCTATTGGGAAACGATTAAGTGGTGAGCATTCTACTTGGACAGACATAATCGTGTCCTTCTAACTCCCCGGGAAAGCAGAGAGCTGCCAGTTTCCAGCTTAGTTTGGAACTATGAAGAGTAGATTTTTATTTAATACCAGTGAAGGGCTGTCTTGGTAACAGGATAAATGAACTTGCCCGGGACATTGATGAGGACAGGCAGGTGAAATGCAAAATCTTCCTTCTTCTGTGCCCTTTAAGATGGACTGCCACCGGAAGGCACAACTCAGTTATTTTATTTTTTATTTTTTTTTTGCCAGTTTTTAAAATTTTGTTTTATTACTTTTATTTTTTTACAGTCCAGTCATTATTCCTCTCCTGGTCTGCCCTCCCATAGTTCCTCATCCCATTCCTCATCCCCCTGTCTCCAAGAGAATGTCCCCCCAGCCCGCCTACCAGGCCTCCCAACTTTCCAGAGCCTCAAGTCTCTGGAGAGTTAGTCAAGTCTTCTCTCACTGAGGCCAGAAGAAGCAGTCCTCCTCTGTATATGTGTTGGGACAACCCAGATTTATAATGGGTCCTCTGACCTCCAATGATCTTGATTTAGGATCTCTTGCACCTCGAATAATCCAACCAAAAAAAGTCCCTCACAGGTGTGCCCATATATTTCGGCTTTAGTTAATTTCAGTTGTATTCAACTTGACAGCCAAGATTAGCCAACACAAAACACTGATACGTAAGTAGTTGAGAGAGGATGGTGATCTAGGCACCAATGGAAAAGGAAGTGTTGAAGGCAGAACACTACTAATGTAGTCTGAGAAGAATAAATGGGAAAAAAGGCTTAAATATTCAGAAATGCAAATGGAAATAGAAAGTGCAACTGTGAGGGTTGTCATTAGATTTTTAAAAATTAAACTTTTGGTGATATCTGCCTGAATGAATTTCTCAGGGCCAAATTAGACAGGTAGGTTCTGAACATGGACACAATGTGAAGAAGCAAGGGCGGGACCACAGAAAGTCAGTGGGGAAGGCTGAGTGGTGAGGGCTATTTGGTCTTTTTTTACTTAGGTTGTAATTTGACTATAGCTATGTAATGTACAATAGAAATAGAGCAGAGAAAAAGTATTATTCAGAGAAGTAGCTGAGTGTTAATTATTTCCCCAAAAAAACTTTACATGAGAGGGTTAGTATGTAGCTTCCAGGGAACCTGCCCCCATTTGGTTCTGTTTGGTAAATAAAAATGCCAGCAGCCAATAGCTGGGGAGGACAGAAGTGGGATTTTTAGGATTCCCTGGGCTTGAAACCAGGAAGGGGAGGAAGAAGGAGATCCACCATGCTTTTAAGAGAGTGTGGAGAGAGGAGAGACACAGAGGGCACACAAATGGGACCAGAGCAGCCAAGATGGAACATAGTAAGTAGTAACTCAGAATTATGGCAGGAGGTAGGCTCTAGCAACTTGGAGGCTAGGTGGTCGCTAAGCTATGTGCTGCTTAAGGCATATTAAAATATAAAGACTGTGTGTGTGTGTGTGTCTTTCATTCAGGAACATAAACCATTGAGTTAGGAAGTAACCTTGTGCCATTGTTTATTAATAAATACTAATACTGAGAAGGTGAGGCTGACTCCATGACAGGCTTCAAATTGGCCATTCAGGAGACTTAAGTGTCTGTTTCCAAGAACTGGGCAAGTCAAGAATGGGTCAGGAACAATTTCTAGACTTCCTTAGCTACTTCCTCAGCAACAGTTTCCAAACCTCCCCAGCAACAGGTACCAGCCCCCACACCGTAGTAATGGTTCTGAAATGCCCCTAGAGATGGAGCAAGATAAAGGTCTCCTATCCCGGAATCCTCCCAATGTGCTTTAAATCTGGCCTGCAAGCTCACTTGGTTGTCTCTCTATCTTGGTAATGGGAGATGCTAGCATGCTGAACTCTTGCAGAATAAAATAGTCTTTGTGTTTACGCACTATTTGAGTCTGGGGTATCATTCTTCAGTAAATCATGGACCCTTACAATATAACACAGAGAAGTTCACTTTTGAAAAGTGCAGACAAAAAAAGGTGTTGTCATAAGACTTGAAAGGAGACAGAGCTCTGTCTGGCGGCCTGAGAAAAATGTGTGAAAATCGATGAGTTCAGGAGAAAGGCAGATGGGAGCAGAGGGAGTTGCCCTGTGCCAGTGTCTGAGAGGGGGATTATCTGCTGGTAATGTCAGATCAGGAGTAACTTACCATTTGTTTAAGAAACACCAGGTGAGAGGAATCAATCTCTGTATATCATGGCCAGCTTGTGAAACATGGCGAATAGTATTTTAGGACATCAATCACCAACTTAGGGTATTTTTTTCTTTCTAAAAACATTATGGTAACTACACTAATGATGGCAGTCAGGAGTGCAGAGGAAGCTGTAGATGTTAAGTCTGTGACAATTTTGAATATATTCCAGATGGTCACTAAGGTCTTCCTTTGACTCTTCCATTCTTAATGGAATTAAAATGAAAATTAGTCTTGTCTTACTACATATAAGAATTATGATGTTTAGACTACTAAACCCTGTGTCTTAGTCACCTTTCTATTGCTGTGATAAAACACTAAAGCAAGCCCATTGAAGAATTAAAAAACATTTATTTGGGGCTTTCAGCCTCATGGGGTTAGAACTCATGACTATCATGGTGAGAAGAATGGCAGCAGGCAAGGGCATTAACTGTGAGCTCACATCTTGAGACAAAACCACAAGGCAGGGAGAAAAACACCAAGAAAGGCATGAGCCCTCTGAATCCCAAAAGCAGACTCCCTGTGACATACTCTTCTAACAGGTCACCCATCCTAATTCTTCCATATGGTTTTATACACTGGAATCCAAGTTCAAACATATGAGCTATTGGGCCATTCTCATTCAAATCACCATAACTTGCTATTTAAAAATCTTCAGTTCTTGAATTACTTTACATCACATGATTTAATGTAAAAATGTTGGTTACTTTACTATAGAAGTCATTTGCCCCAGGCCAATAGCTGGGCACTGCTGAGTAGGATACCAGTATAGGAGGTGCCAGGGAACACCAGGAACACATATAACTTATCACTGTAGGTAAATTATAAAGGTATAAATGTTTTTAGATACTTTTATACAACTCTAAATTAAGAGAGAAAACAGTTTCCAAAGCCAAGTTCTAACAGTGCCTTATGCTATGACCCCAATTTGAAGTCTAATCCACATGAATGGGTTTTTTTGTTTTTTTGTTTTTGTTTTTGTTTCTTTTTTTTTTCCTTTTGAGAAATGTATCTAGTATCATATGGCTAGGAGGGTTTATTCAAAAGGAAAATCACATCAGTTGCCATGCATTACATCAAGGGTGATCAGAAGAACAAGAAAATGACAAAGTATCATCAATAGACTTATAGACTTTGATTACTTAAGGACAATACGAGATGTTTGTCATTTAAATTTAATTGTGCTATTTAAATTTACACATAATTCAAAGTATGACTCAGTTCTTTGTACTGTAAGTGCCCTCTGGTCATGCTTTAGTTGTAGTTTTTAATTGTCACCTTTTGTTGGTTCAGGAGAACAGGGTAAAAAGTAGGAGAACCTAAAAACATGAATAATCCTGAATTAACTCACCATTCGGAATACTGTGACTGTCGATAGGATTGAATAATCCTGAATTAACTCACCATTCAGAATACTGTGACTATCAATAGGATTTGTTTACTAGGATTTCACATGAGTTTGACCATCAATGTCACAAGGTAGTAGAAACCTTTAAAAGGCTAAGCTTAAGCAGAAGTCATTAGATCATGGAAGAGTTGCCCTTGAGAGCGATGAACGTACTTCTTATGGGACCCTAGTCCCATTATACCTTCCTGTTTGGCTGAACACACTGTCATTAGGGTGTCATTGTTATGGTTCTTGACAAAGACAGAACCAACTGAGTTGCCTGATCAAATACTTTCATCTCTAAAAGAATATGCTTAATAAAACCTTTCTTTTCATGAAATTGTTAGATGTTTTGTTATGGTAACTGAGATCAAGCCCATATAGCTGCTTAATATTGATATTCAGAAACTTAATGCAAGATCAATCATTTGACAGCTCTGAAATCCCTTGGAAGCTAGGTTATACTAAATAACCAGAGCTTGAAAATTATAGCAGTTGATTCATAGTAGTTTGCAAGAGTGTTTTCCCTCCCATGTATACTCTATCTCCTTTTGAAAGAAGATATGTTGAAGGAAATGAAAAAATGCAACCAAATTGTAGTTTGTTATTACCTTCTTCTGGGCAAATGGCATAGCATATAATGAATGTTCAACACATGTACGTTCACATGTACTTCGGGTAAAGCTTTCATTCCACAAAGACGAAAAATTTAAAGGCAGATAATAGATCTTTCTTTCCAAGTGTACTTTGATTGCTGTTAAGCACATTGAAAACATCTACAGGACTATAAAAGAGGTACCAGCAGAACCCTGAGGGAGGATAAATGACTCCTACCTAAAGAGCTAGAGAAGGCATTAAAGAGTTGCTCAGTTCCATTCTACGAGCCTCAGAAAAAGGATAGTTTTATAGATCTGATCTGAATGCTCTTAGAGGCTGATCTGTTAGAGCCTTGCTCCCCAGCTCTTGGTTTTATTGTCAGAGGTAAAAACGCTAAGAGGATCTAGTTGTAGGAAGTTTATCACTAAGTGGCTTTTTGATATTGAGAGATTGGTCTCTTTTCTTTCTCTGTTCTTGCCTATCCAGGATGAGTTTCAAATAATCACATCTTCTACCACTGATACTTTGTCTGACCACAGGCCCACAAAACACAGAGCCAGCTGAAACCTCTGAAACCAGGAGCTACACTGCAGCAGCTTTTTGAGGTTGATTTTTTTCAAGTATTCTATTTTAGTATAATTGTGGAATACAGATTATGAACCCTATTCCATCTGATAGACAAGGTGTAGATACTATAGAAAGACAACATGCCAATAAGGAAAGGATAAACAAAGGAGGCGTATATCATGCCCATTTAGGAAAAAATTGGTTTACACACAAATCCTAGGAAAAGCCTTAAGTAGGCTTGTCCATAATCTCTCTAAATATTTCAAATATCATCTGAGTTACAAATTAAAATGTTTTTCTTCTCACATCTTTCTCCTCAATAATTACCTTGGTAAAGTGAAATAGGGCCATGCAGCTCCAAGGTTTATGTGTTGAGACTTAATATCTTATTCCATGCAGAGGGAAGGATACATCTGTACATGACAAATGTTAACTACATAGTACAGTCTTGGGTTCATCTTTTGAGGACCCAATTACTCAGAAACTATCTTGATGAATAAATGAATTATTGGAGAAGAGATGATCAGAATATTGCTTGTGGTATGCAGGGAACAATAAGGGGGAAAATCCCTAGAGATATAATATGTTTGCATTTTTTATTTGTGAAATCTCTTTCTTTTTTTTTTTTTTTTTTTTTTTTTTTCTTGGTTTTTTGAGACAGGGTTTCTCTGTATAGCCCTGGCTGTCCTGGAACTCACTCTGTAGACCAGGCTGGCCTCGAACTCAGAAATCCACCTGCCTCTGCCTCCCAAGTGCTGGGATTAAAGGCGTGCGCCACCACCGCCCGGCTGTGAAATCTCTTTAAGACATGCTTTGGATATTTGTATTATCTGTCATTGGGAAAACAAAGCTACATAACTCATGAGATATAGAATCCAAAGTAAAAGAAAAACAGTCAATGACTTGGTTTTATTTATTTATTTTTTTCATGGTCATAAGATGTTTTACTACAGAAAGAAGAGAGAAGGGATAGGAAAGTAGAGGCTGACTATGGCCATATGGAGAGAGGGGAAACAGAGGAGAAGAAAGTAAAGATAGGAATAAGAGGCTAAGAGGTAAGAGAAAGAAGGAGAAGAGAAGAGAGTGACTTGGTTTTAAAGGTGTCCGATTTCATACTAAGGATAAATATTTCCTCATCTTCCCTTTACTCCCTTGGATTTGTCATGAGTCTATTCAGAAATGTAACAGAGGTTGTTCAGATTTTAAAGATTTAATGTTACCCAAGAGATAGAAAATATATTTATGTAAGCAAATAAAATGAAGAATATAATATGGATAAAAGCTTTGAATAGATTTCAAAAGATATTGGAGTTAGAAGAAGTAGAATAATGAGAATTAAAGTTACTGGGTCAGTTCAATCAATAAAGTACTTTCAGCCATATAATTTAGATTTTCAAATCACTGTGTGTTTAAATAATTTAAACTGGTTTGTACAGAGACTAATGTTAAAGGATGGACTGATTGTACTATGCAACCTTAAATTTTTCATTATAATTTTAAATCCAAGTGATACTTTACAAATTAAGCAAGTGTAGATGGCTCTAGAGCCTGACAAGGAGATAGACAGTTGACCAGTTAACTTTAGAAGGCAAATCAAGAAATCAAGCAGTTTTATCTTTTTTATATGAATTTAAGCCACATTCAGTTAATCTAGTTCTAATCAGTTGTGCACACTGTTTCTTGTAGTTAAATCTGATTGTCCTGTCCAGAGCATGATTCTCTGGCACAATGGTATCAGTCTTTCTGAGAGTGATACAATATGACTGACCAAGATAGTGTCTGCTCCTGTCATACTTAGTTCTTCTTTGTCTATCCAGTGGCGACAACTTGCTCAAGTTTAATGTTTCTCAGGTCCATTGCTTCGCATTCATTTGAATAAATATCTCTTCAGACATCTTCTGTTGCAGTGACTCTTCAGCATGGTGCAGAAGAGTATATTGAAGTAATCAGACAAATATTCCAATTTTGGGCATTTCACATTCCAATGACCTAAAACATTTGAATAAACCAACTCTTCTGACAGAGGTGATAAAGTTATGTGTAGAAAGAAGCAGATCTCTAAGATTTGCTTTTATATAAGTCATGCATGGCCAATTCTATTTGTTGTCCTTACAATGTGCACTCCAGTGCAGACAAAAGGGCCATTTGTGAATTGTGCTTATCACTTCTTTTTCTTTGCAGTGAAATTCCTATCACCCTGAAAATTCTTGTGTTTATAAATAGTCTAATATGGGGTGCATAGTCCAATCACACAGTCACATGAGGTACCCAACTTCTTGTACAATGTCCAAACTTTTAGTGAATTCACTTGGCCTGCTGTCAGCAGCCGACATTGAATATCAAGCTTTTGGCAGGAGTCGGCATGAAGTCATCTCTCCCACCTTCACTTGACCTCAGCCATGGGCTGTGGAACTCAGCTGCACTGTTTCATAATACATCAGGCACATCAATTCCATGCCCGCTCTGTCTTTGTAACTCTTTACCAATAAAGCAAGCCAGGAAGGAAAGCTTAGCTACAGAAAGTGTTATCTTCACAGTCTCCATGCTTGCTATGTGTTCTAAATAATACTTTTGGTTTGGGGAAGAAAAACAGCAGCAGCCAGTATCTAATCAAAAAACCAACACTACTTTAAATACTTTCAAGTCAATTTATCTAGATAAATAGTTCTTTTGCACTTTTATATGCTAATCTTTATCAGAGGCAAGGTCAAAATTATATAGAATGAAATAAAAATAAATATCAGTTGCTTATATACTATTCTTGTCTGCCAAAGAAGCAGAATATACTAATAAGAAAATTGTAACATTTCAAGCAGGTTTAGTAAAATGAACCCAAATGATGCTTCTGTCTGATATATCTAAAAACTTGTTCATTGATTACTTTGTTATATGCCATTATAAATGTACAAATTCATGAATAACTTAGAAATTGAGATTAATTTAAGCTAAAGAGAAAAGTGAGTAAAAAGCAAAACTCTAAAGAAATCTACCCTAACAATTGGAACTGGATTTATAATGTAGTTATCTTTGGAAATAATCAAAGATAAAGCCATCCTTACTGGGCCCCTACTTTCATGTACTGGTCACCTTGATAGACTTCGCTCACCTTGATAGACTTCACTAGTGAAAGTCAGGTCATTTCTCATACAGTGAATTCTTCATGTATTAAATGTTTTGGAGAGTTTTGAAGTGTTTCAGAAGCCTTTTTGGTGGTAGAGATAACTGACTGGCTCACAAAGTCTAGTCCTTTTTCATTAGAGCAATACACTTTGCCACAGGCCAAGGGATGTGTGCATGTTTGAGGCTAAGAAGAAGGACTTTTTTCCTTCTATTGGAAGAAAGTTCTCCCACTCTGGGAGATTACAAAGTTCTGTTTCATCTATTAAACCTATGGTAAAAAAGAAATCTGCAAATTCTGTCAAAAGCGGTGATATATTGCTGCTGAAACATTCAAATTGCTACAAATTTGGGAGCCAACAAAGTAAAGTCTAAATATGCAATGAGCTCACAAGCATCATGTGCTTACTTTTTTTTACGTGAGCTACATTCTATATGCATGTGGAAGAGCCAAGTATGAGTTCATTGAAGATGTAGTAAGATGCTTATTCTTAACTCTCTGACTTCCAGGAATTCTACCAGATCCAGTGTGATCATAGAGCCATGTTGGATACCCATAGATATGAAACAACTTTACACATACCCCTTATAATGATGGACAGGTAATACATGGAGAATAGTGTGCAAATTTAACATAGAATGCTGATATACTAGAGCAGTCTCAAGTACTACAGCACCATTATATATTATATATATATATTAGCCATGATGGCTGAACCTATCTAGGTTTATGATGTCTGGCTGCTCTCCATGAATTTAAGAATGTTACAGAACCTGTCATGACATCTGTGTTGAGTGAGGTATAAATAATATGTTTTTTATATGTAATGGTGACAAGTCTACTTTAGATGAAAAGAGTAAGAATTTTCTGTGACTTTGTGCAGAAGCATTTGGCATATGCAAAAACAGTGAGTTCAGAACACTAAGGAGGCCTCCTTTTCCATAAGTCTAAACTAGTTCTAGGTCACAATTGTAGTTCTTACTGCAAAGGCTTTTCAACTTATATCAAAATATGATATATACTGAGAATTCACAGATAATTTTGTACAGTGTCTTGTAATGAAGATAAACAGGAAGGATCACATGAAGATGGAGATGACAGAGATTTATAAGGACTGTTTATGTAAGAATGGTGCCATGGCCTTTATGATATAATGTATGGCCCCGTGTCCCTTCCTCCATGTTTTCTCCCCATATCTAAGGGTGCCAGATATGGAATGCCTAGCTAAATTTGCATTTCTGCAAAACAATGAATAGTTTTATTCATTGATTTTCATTAAAAATATTTATTCATTGAAAAAATCTTGTTTATCTGAAATTCAAATTTAACTGGATATCCTGTGTTTTCATTTGCTACATCTGCCAAACATGCTAATCCAGGCCTAACATAATATTCCTTGATGTAATAGCAGTGTAATTAAGAGCTGTGTCCCAGGAAAATGTAGCCAAATGAGTTTGGTTGGCCTTAATGCCCCAGGCTAGTAAGAAGCTCAATTACATTGTTGATGTAATTTCTGCTTTGTCTTGCATCTTTCTACTTAGTTTTCAAATTTCCACACTACCCCATTGCCAGAGCAATGACTGCTCTTTCTTTAACTTAATGGTTTATATACTGGATTAAGTGATTGAACCACCGGTCAATTGCCTTACATGTCCTTCAATGGAAGAGACAGAACTTACCCTTCAGATTATGTTCTTTCTCATTCTTCTTCTTCAGTGGGGCATTGGACAAGTATTCCTGTTAGCATATCCTGTTGGTTTGGATCAGTGAGTTTTACAAATAAGTGCTTCGGGTATTGTGGTGGTTTGAATATGCTTGGCTCCTAGGGAGTTAGAGAGTTGCACTGTTGGGAGGGATGGCCATGTTGGAGGAAGTGTGTTTCTGTGGAGGTGGACTTTGAGACCCTCCTTCTACCCTCTTGCCTGACAGTCTTCTCATGTTTGCCTTTAGAATGAGATGTAGAACTCTCAGCTCCTCCAGCTCCATGCCCTCCTGGACACTGCCATGCTTCTTGATATGACAATAATGGACTGAAATTCAGAACCCGTAAGCCAGCCACAACTAAAGGTTGTACTTTGTAAGAGTTATCTTGGCCATGGTGTGTCCTCACAGGAATGAAAATTCTAACTAACACAAGCATTAAGTAGACGAGGGAGATAAGAATGAGACATAGCTGTCCTTACTGCTTTCACACATTTCTGGTACAAAAAAAAAATGGTCTCAATTATGCATTGGTTTGGGCAGACTGAATACAATGACTACAAGGAAAACAGAAGGATGACGCCTTCTATATTGTTTGAGGCTGAAACCCTTACACTAACAATCCCAGGGTTGATTAATGACAGTCATGCAAAAGTGTCGAGTTTAACAGCTTTCTAACACTCTTGTACAAATTGCACATATTTTCTTTCCCATGTAAAGATTTAAATTGGCAATAAATTATGTCTGTTTTAGTCTGAGTGAATTATATAAATAACTTCTATGGAATACAAGATTTCTCACTAACACATCAAGTGTTCCAACACATTTTCTCTTTACTACATAGATCATATTTAGAACATGGAATGCACCTAGAATGCAAACTGTAAAACAGCTGTCAAAACTGAGCACATATTAGGAAAATGAGAAGCTTTTCTCTAGAGTTTGGAATCAAAACCTTCCAAGTAACAAGACAAATTACTACATATCTGCTAATAAAACTTATCAACTACCCTTGCTCTAACTACATAGCCTCCATAACTCTATTGGCCTAGAAGAACTCATGTGATTCTTCACTCAGACTCCTTACTATATTTTAGTTGTGCGCTACCATGCGTCCCTCAAGCAAAACTTCTACAATGTATTCCAAGTACAATAGTTACCTAAGAGTACTGTAATATGTAAGTATTACACACACTTATTATGGCTTGGGATATATCCTGCATAGTGTATGCTCAAAAGCAATTCCACTTAAATATCAGTAATCAGTTAACTTGATGTTAATATATTCTCATATATGAGGGTATTACAAATGTACAAGAAGCTACTTTTATTTTTCTCATACTGTTAACAAAACCTGGTGTTTCACATTAGAGTTCAACTTAAATTTAGATATGATTTCACTTGGCTCCTAACTGTAAAATTTTATAATTATTTCCTTTCTTATATCTCCCAGTCTTTTACTTGGACACTATAGTGCGAAAAATGTAAGTTGGCCATACAACATTCATTGCTTATGTTGAACTTTTCACTGTCTTTTAAAACTTGATTTAAGATTTTCTTAATGGAAACTTGTAATATGTTTTAGTGAAAGAGATCAATGGGGATAGCTCAGAAACTTGCACATAATTGAAATTATTTATGTGTCAGAGCCATCTGAGAGTAAAATATGTAAATGGTAGCCATAGAGGTCAAAGGGCAGAGGGAAAAAGAGAGAATTTTTGTTGAGTTAGGAAGCATTGTATGATCCCACAGGAAAAGCTAGAGCAAAATGCATACTTTGGGCATTTTTAACTTTGATTTTCTCTTCTAAGTCTTAAGAACAAACAAAAACAAAAACAAAAGTACCAGGAGTCTCAAGAAGTAGAGGAAAACTTAGCATCTCTGAGTCCATGTTTATCTTTGATTATATACAAGTAGGGAATTAGGAGTATCTTACTAAAAATGGTGTAGAAGCACACAGACAGAGACATACACACACAGATGTAAATGGTGAATTTAAATGTTATGTAATAACTTGTTTAGTTATTCATATGGCCAGTCAGCCTTCCCAGTAACTGAGTCAGAGTCCTCTGAATTATTTAATCAGCTCTTGCGCAATTACTAGGGGATTACCTCAATCTCTTTTTCTACATGCTAGACTACAAATAATTATGGTCTTAGACAGGAAGGAATCTAAATATGGAGATTAGATTTGGGGATCTCTAATTTTACCCTTCTCTTTCCTTTCTTTCTTAGGTAAAGGGAAGGGGGTGGAAAAGGAAAAGATTGAAGGAGAACCACAAGGTAGAGAATAGAAGGGGAGAGAAGAGGAAGCTGCCATGGGGTAGGTGAGTCATAAAAATATGGCCATGAGAGCTAGCCAACTGGAGTTCTTAACAGTCTAGATAGAACATAGCAAATTATAAAATGGGGTTAATGATGGAAAAAAAGATCTTAATAGCATAGGGGGTAGAGATCTTCCCAGCTCTAGTGCTGATTAAAGCTTATGATGAATATAAAAAGCTGTGTTTTTATCCGGGAACTGAGTGATCAAAGGCAGAGTAGAAGTCCTCAATTGACAGTAAACATTATAGACAGCAGCAGACTATCTACTTATCAGCTGTTTTTCCCAAGTACTTGCTATCTGAGTTTCACCAGGGTTATTCTTGTCCTGAGGGTTTATCTATCCTGGGGTGTATTTTACTCAGGTATATGCTCCTGGTCCATCACATCTAATGGAAACCTCCTGTTCTTTCTGCCTTCTTCCTTCTTTCTCTCCACTCTTTCCTCACAGTTCCTACCTATGAATCAAGCCCAGTAACTGAAACTTTGCCTACCTCTATTCTCCCCAGTAGTTGGTTGTAGTGATATTTATGTAAGTTGTGTAGCAAAGTTTACATAGTATTATTTGGGGCAGAGAGATGGCAGAGCAATCAAGGGAATTAACTGCTTTTCCACAGAAACTGGGTTGGATTCCCTGCATATGGCCGGCCATCCATAACTCCTTTTCCAGAAAATCTGACATCTTCTTCTGGTCTCCTCAGGCATCAGGCACAAATGGAGCCCAGACGTACATGCTGGAGAAACATCCATACACATAATATATCAGTGTTTATAAATATTATAAAACCAAATTAGACCAAAAATGATCTTTCAAATAGATTTTAAAGAAGTTTGTATGTAGTAAGAATAAATATTATTTGTTCAAATGTCTTTTATTCATCAATATAATATGAAGCAAAGGTAGATGATGTACTCTTTAAGAATACTGATTAATCCTTTCTGAAGAATGTTTCTATATAAAAGGCCTTGAATGCTTTGACATGAAAAATTACAAAGACTACAATGGATCAGAAGAAAAAATTTCACTGATTTTCTGTAATATAAAGAGTTGAAAAAAAAGACATAGCAGTATTGTGCACAGAATGGAAGGGTAGATTGACAGCTTGGGAAGAATGTCAGTTAGAAAAGAGTATGACTCCTAGCATTAGCCCAGCTTTTGTTCTAACAAATGAATGAAAATTGAGAAACAACTACTATTTCAGACTTTCAACTCCAAACTCTGCTAATAAAGTGGAAGATAGAGACAGGACCATAATTTACAGGGCATGTGCACTTAATGAAAAAGGTCCTGGTCTGGCTCGATGGAGTTTCAATAATCTATCCTTCTGTATGTAAGAATTTCTTTTTTTAATATGTATTTATTATTATAAATAAGTACACTTCAGACACACCAGAAGAGGGCATCAGATCTCATTACGGGTGGTTGTGAACCACCATGTGGTTGCTGGGATTTGAACTCAGGACTTTTGGAAGAGTAGTCAGTGTTCTTACCCACTGAGCCATCTCACCAGCCCCTAGAATTTCTTATTCTCATACATAGTAGATAGAAGGCCAGTTAACATTTAACTGGCACAGGATTGCAAATTACTTACCAAATGTAACATATGATGTAAGTGCTATAGAATCCATTACTCCATCTTCAATCAACAATTAATGAAAAATGTGGTATTATAGAAGAGAGTTACCAATAAAGCTTCCCTATAGCTTTATAATAGTCTACAACATTATGAGTTTGTTTAAAGTCAAATTAATTTTGATCTACATATTAATTATACTATTTTACTGCTTGACTTTGGAAACATGCACATATAAAGTTTTCATATTAATGAATAAATCCTTTTATTTCCTATATGAGGTAATGACATTATTGTAGGATTCATATATTTATGGTCTCATGACAAAACACTTATCATGTGTATTATGATGCTATGTGTGATTTGCAAGAGACTCAGCCTTTTTATTTGAAGATTCAAAAAAAAATCAATAGTTTTTGTGAAGTCAGATTTTTGGGGAAGTGACAGAAGAGCTTCAGGAAGCTGGGAAGCTGCAAGCTGCTGGGGCATATTCCAAGGCTCTAACACAAATGAAGCAGAGACCATAGTCGTAACCGAGTGCAAGAAGATCATATCACGAATTACTTGCTTTTGTGCTGTTTGGACAGATAAGTTCAGCTTCCACAGCTACAAATGTTTTTGGTGAAGCAATAGCAGGAGAAAGCAGATGTAAAGAGCTCCAAAGGTTTTCATACTCTCTGAGCTCCCAAGTGTCTGCAGGCGGAGGAGGCAAAGGTGAATTTCAAGAATGAGTCTTGTGAGCCTTGTTGTCCTTTGAGTGAACCAAATAGATTTCAAGATGTATGGGCTTAATAATTTACAACAGAAAGCTCTGTTCATCAGTTCTAAAATATAAATGTTTAATTGACTATATTCTACACTGTGTGCATTAGTTGTTAAATATAAATATATATCAGACACTGCTAATGACAGTCATTTTGTTGGAATTTAGTTGGCTCTGCTGCTGGATTAAGTCTCAGTTTAGAAAGATCTCTAAGTGAGTTTATGCCACCATTCTAGAACTCTGCAGAAGAGGAAAAGTAATCATTTTGTTTAACAAAGTCTACACTATTTCTGCAGTTTGCCCCAAATGCCTGCAGAATCACTGAATGTGTCTGTCTATCATTCCTCCTTTCAAAACAAATTCACAAATTACTACTTGTGCTAGTCATTGAGTAAAAAATTAAATAAGATGATACTGTTTTCAAAATGGTCATGACTGGACTTCAGATGGGACAGATTTTTGTATATGTTTTCTCTTACAAAGTGAAAGATCAGGTAAGTTAAGGCAAGGTAAAAGAAAATATGAGTCAGAAAGCTTGCCCCCAAAAGTAAGTATCAAAATGCAAAATTTTAGATTTAAGAAATTATATAGTACACACAAATCTTGCAATTCAAATAGAAAAGATATATGAGAGAAATGCAGAGATGAGACCATGAAGGAACCTATGTATAAGACTAGTGAGTTTGAACTTTTATCATTAAAGATATTTAAAGATACTCCAAAAATAATTGTAGAGTGGATGAATAAATTAATATGGAGGCAAGATAAACATCCTTAATGCATCTCCAAAGAATAATCATCATCGCCAGTTTTATACTCTGGTATGTCTAATATATACAAGCACATGAATAAATATGTGTATATGGGGGAAGGACATAGTAACTATAGTCACTGATAGCAATCCCCGACTCAATAAGTACTTGCTAATAGAAAGAGCAAATACACATTTTAAGCAGTAGGTTGATCAAAAATAAGGAAGTCATGTCTTAAATTGTGGAACAGGAGGCAACATGAAGAGATAAAGAGCTGACAATGACGCGAGTCTTTATGTACTCATTTGGAGAGCCACTGTTGAGGTAGAACACCTGAGGGCTTGCTGGTCTCCTAACCATCACACCACACTTCTCAACACCATCTAGATGATGATCCAACACCCTCCCATCAACATTTGTCATCCAAAACATTAAAAAAGAATATAGCTATTCAGCCCAGTAGTGATCTCATGCAATTGTATTTTTGTTGGGCCAGTGGGAGAAATGCCTGGGAAAAACCTGGTTGAATGCTTTTTCATTTACTCAAGAGACTCAACAAAAATTTCCAGCTTCATTTAGAAGAGGGCTAAGTTATGATGACCTATTGTTCATAGTGACTGTAGTTAACAGTATTAAATATTTAAAAAACTACAAAATGAATGGAATCTATTCTCATTCTAACCAATGTTGTTGATTTATTACATTATATATACATACACTAAAACATGAAATTGTACCTGTAAATACACTTGTCAAATAAAAATTAAAAATATTTAAAAATAAGGCTATTAATGGAAAGTCAAAACTTTAAAAGTTTCCAAAATACCACCTAAGTGTATAATTCACCATTCTATCTTTTTGAAATTACATTGTTTTACTTATATTTTTGTTTTCTGTGCATTCTTTGGTATGAAATTTCTCATTCCTATTATTACATTACTTTGTTTCTAACTGAAAGTGTCTGATTTGTTTTTGAGATTGGTAACATTCTGACAGATGGAAAAATGAAAATCATCACCAGAAGCTAAATTAATTTATTAATATTCACATTAAACTGAAAATTATCATTGCTGGCAGAGTAAAGGTCATGTAATCTGGCTGGAACTGATTTCAAGACTAGGAAGAAAACTATCAAAGTAACCTCATTGGAAAACAAGCTAAGAATTCTGAAGAATATACTTTTTTTGAGTTTTTGTTGTTGTTGTTGTTGTTGTTGTTGGTTTGGTTTGGTTTGGTTTGGTTTGGTTTTTGTAACTGCAAGGAAGAAGGGACGAGGAAGAGAAGACTGAAAACTGTAGATCTCATAGGAGGCACAAAGTGCCTATTTTCACGAACAAATTAAGGTCTACTTTCAAGGCACTTTCTCACAGATGAAGAAAACCAGAAGAGTGCTTCAACAGAAAAACCCATCAATATGAACTGGTATTTAATTGTGAGAAATGCAATGTCTCCAGGCAATGGCTAGGGAACTGAGGATTCTGGGCAGACATAAGTAGATATAAAAGATCAGTTTGTTCATCTCAAGCTATAATGGAGGCATCATCCGAAGTTTATAATTCCAAGTGGCATCCTCTTGGTCAGTAGGAAGCCCACCACAGTCCCTTCTGCTGTCAGTGAAGTAATAATCCAGAAGATAAAGCAAAGTTGATCTTGCTGCTATTTTGAGATCTTGCTATTTTGAGAGTTTGAGGTTGTAACTCAATCTATGCAGATGCACATGCTTTCCCAATCTGTATGTTCAAAAAGGATACTTTGAATGGTCAGCATATTTAAATACAAATATACATAGTAGCAGAGTGCTAAGCACTGCCTTAACTTCTCTGAAATTGCTCTGTGGCTTATCCCCAAGCTTCCCTCTGTGTGGCATTTTCTTCTGTAACCCACTAATCCTTTTGGAAGTTTGGGAAGGGAGATTCCTTTTGATCTGGAGTCATATTTCTATCAATCTCCTTTTACCTGCTCTCTGTGCTCTCGACCTGATCTTCCTCAGACATCAACAGTTTCTCTAGTGACAACAGGTGGTAGCCACGGAGCAGAGCTGTTCATATTCAGAATGAGATGGCTTTGAGAGTCCTTTGCTCACTAGCTGGATATTCTGGAGCTGTTTTCCACAGTTATAAAGGAATTTTGCTTCCTGGCCCTCCACTCACATTTCTGCCATCCGTCTGTGAGGCTTGCTTTGTTTCTAGAATTGCTGAACTGAAACCAGTGGAGTGTCAGAACTTAGCCCATATGTTCATTAGCAGTGAATCTGTAATTACTTTCTATGGTTTAAAGTTAATGAGACTGTGTGTGCCTGTGTACATGCTGTGTTTATGCGTTTTAAATCATGGCCTAATTATTTTTCTGCATTCTTCCTGCTCTGACCATGAAGGTACGTCTTTCTGTTCAGCATTCTTTAGACACGTACATCTATAGTCTACATGTGAAGAGCAAACTCATGTGTTAGATTTTTTTGTTCAGTGAGGTGAGAATAACTTATCTACACAAAGGAACTCATTACCCTATTTCTACAGGGTTGTTCACAGCAATAAGAGAGTTAAAATTTGTAAACTACTCATTTTAGATGTTATTCAGCATGACTCTGATAGGGAAGTAACAAACAATTAAAATATTAAAAAGACTACACAGGAGCAAGACCATTTTATAGGTGAGTATATATAAACATATTCTGTAAAATATGAATCAAAAGTCTCTTCATTTTGAAAACATGATCATGCCTCATAATCTTCATAGGAAAATAAAACTAAAATACAAATACTTCAGAAAAATGAATGCTTGGTATTTCTCTGTGTTTTTACCTAGGAATACAGTAAAAAATACCTGAATTAACTCACCTGTAATCTTTTGTTGAGAGCAGATTATTTACAAAACAACATGACATACCAAACGAAAATGAACATACCCTGGAATCAGGCTGTAACTGGCTGTGTAGTGGGAATGAATTTCTCCCAGTGAAGACATGCAGATTGCATAGAAGTAATGCCCCACTTCCACATAGAATTTAGAATTTTCTAGAACGCTTGTGTTTAGTGATTAAAGAAAGTGAATGCATGCCTTTATTTGTCAGGAAAAAGACTAAGACTAAAAGAGTCTAGACTCCTCAGGTATTAGCAGCACTAATCAAAGACTAAATTATCACTATTTGTTTAGCCAAAAGTTGGAGAAGATGAGGTTTTCTTGTCTTGAGACACAGAGGATGGGATCAAGATTACAGTTTACCCTCAATATGATGATGGGATTGGATCACTGCTTACCCTCAGGTCTGAGTCTGAGTTCACACTCACTACCTCTGTGGTTGGGGCAACCACTTAGCCATTATGTCCATTAGTGGCTTCTGCTGAGTAAGTTGGTGGAAAAGGCTTTTTAAAAAAGAAATAATTCCAAATCATTAATCATGACTCTTGCCAAAGAAAATAAAATGAATATTCTAAGCATCACCAAATGTCTGTATTATTGCTAGCTTGGAGTCAGGTTGTTTGTAAGTCATAATTAATATAGTTTTCATTTTGTGGCCCAGAAACAGTTTCTCACGTTCAGTGAGAAAGCAGAGCCATACCAGGAAATGCTGAGGGAGAAATGTGATTTCCTTGACTCCAAAGCAGACTCTGGGAAATCCCTACAAAAAGCGCTTAGCATCCTCAGAGAGAGGAGCGTTGAGCTCTTGCCTTCAGCGTGAGAGTCTGCCACACTCAAACCCTTATGTGGTGCTCTATGGGATCATTCTGGACTACAATGCTGGGGATTTTTTTTTTTTTTTGACAGAGGCTACTTTACTGCAGTAAGATAAGTCTAATCTCGATTGGCCAAATAACACATCATGATGACAACATAAGCTCAGGCAAGTCAGGAGGTCTGGCAGCGTGTGGAGCTATAAAAGATTAGTGACGTTCTTGTTTGCTGGTTGAGGTCAAGACCTGCGGCCCTTGCTTCACTGTCCACATCAGTAGGCTTTCTATAGGTAACCAGCACATGAAATAATGAACTTCTGAAGAGAAGAGGCGTGTTTGTCTTATGAGTTTGAAAGGTTTAAGTGCATGGCAGACTGGATCTTTTCCTTTCAGCCTCTGCTATGTCAGCACACCAGGTGGAGCAAACCATGGAATGCTATCAATAGAGAGGATGATGATGTGCCAAAATCCCATTCTTTCCTTCTAGAACATGCCCAATGAGATGTAACGACTTCCCACTAGACCCGAGCTCCTAAAGTTTTTCACAACTTCACAACAGAAAGAATCAAGCTGGAGACTAAGACTTTATTTTAAAAACATTTCACTGAGTTTTTTAGTTATCATTTAAAATAATGTGCCTAATTATGATATTTTCACACATACACTATATCATTGTAATTTGCTCCTATTAACTCCCTTATTAACCCCTTTTCCATCCCTCTGCCACTCTTTCCTGCTCTCCATTCCTCCTAATACCTCCAAATGATCCCATTTTAATTCATGAACTAAACTTAATGCATAAACTAAGACTTTAATCTATGAACCATTGACTATACTCCATGTCCAAACTGTAGCATCATTCCTACAATGTGGACTAGAGTATCTTCCAGTTAATGAAAGGTAGTTTTAGTCAGTGAAGCACTTGCTGCACAAGCATGAAGACTCGAGTTCAACTTCTAGTGCCCACAGGAAAAACTGGGCATGGCTGCATATGCTAGCTATTCCAGAAGTGGAGAAGTGGAAACAAGCAGATACCCGGGCCTCAGTGGCCAGTCGGCCTTGCCTAAATGTTGAGTTCCAGGCCAATGGGAGATGATGTCTCAACAAAACAAGGTGGGCAGAATCTGCAGAGCAACACCTGAGGCTGACATCATCTGCTCACAATTCTCTCTCTCTCTCTCCCTCTCTCTCTCTCTCTCTCTCTCTCTCTCTCTCTCTCTTTCTCTCTCATTAACATATACCCATACTCAAAACCTTATTTTTGAAAGCATAAATCAGATTATATATCTCCCATCACATTCAGGTAATTTTAATTTAAAATGAAATATAAATTCTTGGTATTCTGCTCTCACCTCCCTTTCTTGCCTCCTGGCCCAGATTTTCTCTTTGCCAACTGCATTCCACATAGATTCTCTCTGAAATCCCTTGGTTAGACCATAACTGCATCATAATGCAATGTCTTTGCAATTACCATGACTCCTTCATATATGTTTTATTGACACTCACAGGGCTGGCTGTTTCTTATCCTTCAGATCTTTGTTCAGGTTTCAGCTTTCAATGATTCTACCCTCAAGGAGTTTCTTTTCATTCTATACTTGTTGGCCTCTAAATATCTGAAATATTATCAAATAACTAGCGTTTTTCTTTTGTTTTGTATATACTGTGTTGAGAATCTAAACTTCATAGGGCCAAGTAACTTAATGGATCAAATAAGACACATCCATGTCTTAAACACAGTACCTGTTCATTCATAAACATCTGCTTAATTAAGGAAGAAAAGAGAGTTTCTGTGTTTGCTGTATCAGTCTTAAATTCTAATAACAATGTAAGTTCTCAGCTTCCATGTCTGTCTCACATAAAAAGGAAAAAATATATAAGAAGAAATATTACAGTGTAGTTATAAGAGCTTGAATACTGCCCCACATAATTTTATGTGTGTCTGGAACCTATGAATATAACCTCATTTGGAAATAGGTTTTTGCAAAGTAAAATATTACAGTGATTTCACATTCTTTCACAGGTTGTTGCTTATATTATAATGTTTAAGTGAATATAGTAGAAAGTTTAATGTAAAATAATTTAGCTCTTAGTATCTATTGACCAAAAAAAAAAAAAAAAGTGGTGTGCAGTTGTTAGAAAAAATCCCTAAAACATTCCAGTCTCTGTTCTAAGTTACTCTGTCCTCAAGTCAAGCTCTTCTAATCATGGGTCTGTGGAAGTTCCTCTCCAGTCCCTGTTCTAAGTTACTCTGTCCTCAAGTCAAGCTCTTCTAATCATGGGTCTGTGGAAGTTCCTCTCCAGTCCCTGTTCTAAGTTACTCTGTCCTCAAGTCAAGCTCTTCTAATCATGGGTCTGTGGAAGTTCCTCTCCAGTCCTAGTTCTAAGTTATTCTGTCCTCAGTCAAGCTCTCCTAATCATGGGTCTGTGGAAGTTCCTCTCCAGTCCCTGTTCTAAATTACTCTGTCCTCAGTCAAGCTCTCCTAATCATGGGTCTGTGGAGGTTCCTCAGTTGTTGGGAGTGATTGCTGCTCTTGCAGAGGAGGCTAGTTTGGTTCCCAGCACCCACACTGGGCAGTCCACAGCAGCTACCTGTTGCTCTAACTCCAGGGGATCCAAGACAAGTACCCCTCTTTTTGTCTTTTTAAATACCTTGCGATGTGGCTGCTTAGAGTCAAACTCTTGTTCTCAAAATTATAGCCAGTGCTTGTAACAACTGATTCATCCATCCTTACTCTCTTTACAAATCTTGATTTCTTAGTATGTTATTATAAATATGTATACATAATATAAAATAATATAATGGTAAATATATGCACGTGTTTATACTTTCATAATTTGTTAATATTAAATTCCTGTATATTGTGGGTAAGGGTATACTATAAATATTCTAACGGTCTTGATAGATATTTTTAGAATTTATTTCATAAAATTGTACCAAGTTAAACTATTACCTTCAGCAATTGAAGCTCTCCTTTACAATGTACAGCTCAACATTAGATGCTATTTTCTTTTCATTTTATCAGTTTGATAGTTTAAAAGTATATTTCTTTTATTTCTTTATCATAAGTGAGATGAAATGTGCTTCTTTTCATGGTTAATTAATGTTCACAACATAAATTGTAAGATGTAGAACATTAAATTAAAACAGAAAAAAAACTAGTTAATATTTGATTCATAGAAATCAGTGGCTTCCACAGGATATCCATCATATTTAGGAAAATATTGTTGATATGAAAAAATTCTTACATTTTAAACATGAAATCAATTTACTGAAAAATTTGAAAATGGGCTGAAATTTTAAATTGTACAACTTCCTAGCAACAAATATGATCAAGCAAAATATACAGATCCGTATGTTAGGTTTTAAAAAGAAAACCAGAGAAAGTGGAATGAAATGATATATAAAATTAATATATAAGTAGACAAATAATTTTAATTAAGAGGAAATAAACCTGAGAAAACATTTCTTGAACAGTTATAGAACATGTATTTAGAGGCCATCGGAGCAAGAAACACATACTTTACTTAGAATTTAAGACATTTCTTAATAGGCTACAGAAAATCTGATTTACAAGGTCAACAACTACAGTATGAAGAATTGAGATCTTTGAATTGGAGAAAAATGGCTTAAATGACTGATTTGGAAAATAATCGAGAATGGTAAATGGTCAGTGTTAACTAGTGGACTGTTATGGGGATAAATACTAAGGCAGACTTTCGTTCACTTTATATCTCAATGACCCCAAAGTGCATATAGGTGTTACATGGATAAATCTGCTGATGGAGCAGTAGTTGGGGTTTAAAGGGTCAGTCAGAAAAGAAAACTTACACTAAATTGGACAAGCTGAATGTGGGAGTGATAAGTGACTTATTCAGTTCAACTCAGAAAGCAAAATCACAGGAGCTTAAAACCGTAAGAAAAAATAGGAATATATGGCCCTAAATTTCCTGAGACTTGAGCTCTGAAAGAAATACATTGAGGTACAGCTTTCAATTGAAAATTATGCTGAGAAGTTATAAATGTACACACACACACACACACACACACACACACACACACACACAGATGCACACACATACATGCATGAACACTCAAACACTCACACAAGCACACAATCTCCAAGTGGATATTCAGGATATGAAAGTTTTAGCAGGAGCCTGAACATTTCTGAGTCTGCTAGAAGATTCTCATGTCATTGTTTCTCAGCCACCCATTTTTCCTTCTGATTTCTTCATGAAGAATGATTTCCTAATGTTGAATGCTATTACCTTTTATCTCATTTCATCAGCTCTGATGAGCCATATTAGAGTATGTTGTGGTCATTTCAGTCATGATAGGGGACATGTAAGATTGACACAATTTTAATAATAATAATAATAATAGTAATAGTAATAATAATAATAATAATAATAATAATAATAATAATAATAATAGACAAAACTCCATGAAATAACCCACAAGCATTCTGCTCCTGTTGCCCCATTTGTTTTTCTGGTTCTATGGGCATCTTAGCTAACAAAAAGTAGGAAAAAAATAGAAGACAGTAGTTGAGGGACAGAGACAATAATTTCTAGATCTCAAGTATGCCCCCAACACTCAAAAGATCAACAGTTCCTGCTTATGCCTATTCTTGCCCACTGGAAGGGACTCAGACTGAGTTTCCATAAACACTGGATGCTTAGAATATGGATGTAGTCCCCTGTCATCATTGTTGTCATCCTCTTCCTCTTCCTCTTCTTCTTCTCCTTCCTCTTCTCCTTCTTCCTCCTCCTCCTCTTCCTCCTCCTCCTCCTCCTCCTCCTCCTCCTCCTCCTCCTCTTCTTCTTCTTCTTCTTCTTCTTCTTCTTCTTCTTCTTCTTCTTCTTCTTCTTCTTCTTCTTCTTCTTTGTCTTCTCCTCTTCCTCCTCCTTCTCCTCCTCCTCCTCCTTCCTCTTTTTCTTCTTCCTTCTTATCCTTCTCCTTTTCATCTTCCTCCTCTTCCCTCTTCTTTTCCTCATCCTCTTTTTTCTCTTCCTCTTCCTTTCCTTCTTCTTCCACTCTTTCTTTTCCTCCTTTTCCTCTTCTTAAACAAAGAAAATAGGACTTAATAATGGACAGTACTAGATACTGATGAATTCTTTCATCACATCAAAAGAAAATAAGACACCACTTTCAGCTGGGCAGTGGTGGTGCATGCCTTTAATCCCAGCACTTGGGAGGCAGAGGCAAGCAGGTTTCTGAGTTCAAGGCCAGCCTGGTCTACAGAATGAGTTCCAGGAGAGCCAGGGCTACACAGAGGAAACCCTGTCTTGAAAAACAAACAAACAAACAAGACATCTACAGAAATCAGAATCTAAATTTAGTCTCTCTAGTGATTCCTTCCTACTTAAGAATTAGTAGTAAGACTGTGTTGCTGTATTGAATGAAGAGTAATATTCATAATATAAATTATTATTCAGTTAGCAATAGTAATGAAGGTAGACACTTTGGTTTGTGATTAGTCCTTATATTAATTCTGTGAGTGACTATTGTTTTAATTTTATAGATAAAGAAATTAAAAGCCAAGGATAACAGAAATATTTCTTATTTCTGAGATCTCAGAGGTGGAAATGGGTCCTGCATTCACATCCTGGTTGATCTGGTCTTTCTGTCATACCATGATTTATTGTTCATTTCCCTTCACTGTTTCCTTATATCCTTGTTATGAAGATCTTCCATTTTCCATACACTTAGCTTCCTGTGGAACAACTCATCTCTAAAGTTATGTTGTCTGAACAAGTCTTCAGCCACACCTCACTGTATTTCTCAGAACCCAGTGTGGTTTGATATCCATAACTCTGCCACACCACTGGTGGATTGCCTGGTACATGGTGGCTGCTCACTGATTTTGGTATTGAGTGAATATACTTGATGTGCTCTCTTCAAAGGCTCATTGCACAGATGTTGCCCACAGTGCTCAATTCGTTATGTTTAATTAACACTTGCAAAAATTCTTTCAAAGCACACTTACAACTGTCAAAGTGGAGAGATGGTAAGGAACTGCCTTGAGAGGGTCTCAAGAGCCCCTTCTGAGGTAATACCTTTAATTTATACCTTGTAGTTCCCATCCTAAAATCTTCCAACAGCTTCAAATAGCAAACTGGAGATGAGTTCTTCTACACATGGGTAATTAGGATACATTTAAGTTTTTAATAATAGCAGTGGCCTAGATCAAATCTCAGACTTGGTACTTTAGGTACATTGCATAATCTTTCTGTACCTGGGGTTTTTCACCTGTCAAGTGGATTACTCAAGTACATATCTCCCTAGAAAGTTGCCTGACACATTTATTAACATTTAGTAAATATTTGATCAGGATTAAGTAACTGAAAACCTACCTTATTTCATCCCAATTTAATCTTCTTTCATTTTATTTGTATATTCTTTCCTTTGGGAAAATGGAAAGGTAACTTACACAAAGTTTTGAAAATAATTAGGATCGACTTGTTTCCTGCTCTGAGTTAGCCTCACAGATTATTACTGATTATGTATGATGAGCCAAGTACTGATTTGGTGCATAGAGATACAAAGTGGATAAGCTATGTATATAAGTACCTGTGACCCTAGGAGTTGAGAGACAACACAAGAGCAGAAAAACATCATACAACTCAGTGTTTGGGGATTTAATTACAGAACCATTTAAAAGATATTCTCCAGGGCCAAAATACAATATGAACAAGACTAGGGTATTGTTTAACAATAAAATGATTACTCAGTGAATCACACGGATGCCTTCCACCTGCACGCCAGCAAGGGGCACAGTGAAAACTTGAGTTATTATGCTTTCCCTCTGACAGCATGCCTTAGCCTTCAACCCTAGCACAGTCCATCCATACATCATAGGATCCAGAAGCAGGTCTTTGCTAAAGGCAAGCAGCCTACATTGCTACAAAGCTCATGTTCAGCATCTCCACAATTCTGAAGTTTGTTTTGCATTGGCTTTGCAACTGCAGCATGATAACATGCCAATGTAATTTCTATATGAAGTACATTTAGCAGATTCCAAGATCATGCTGACTGTACATATTCAATGCATTGTTTGAAATATTGTATGAGGATAGCTATGTATACTTTTGTTACCAGCACAAACTTAAATAATAAGCTGTAAATAAATGTAAATAAGTGTAAATAAATGACAGTGGCATAAATATTAAGTATAATTGCAATATATACAGAACAATGTCATAATTGAATATATTAATATTTTCTTAATTCAAAGCAAAGTAGACTGAAATATCTACTACGCATAGTAGGTGATTATGATATATACATGTGGGGCTTATTTTTACTCATTTGAAGAGTAAGTTTCTATGTATCAACTATTATCAAATGTATGCAATATTATAAAAATACTGTAAGACTTGGGAAGCCAGACAAATCACACATTAGGAAGTCTCTTGGTGACCTTCCAGGCTAGCTGTCTCTATCTTCCATGACAGCTAAGATTGACCTTCAGGTTTCAGTTTCAAGGTTTCCTGTCAATAAAAGCAGCAAGGTCCTCCCTCCTCTCTCTCCACAACTGCCCCCCAAAAAATAAAAAATAAAAAAAGCAGCAAGGGAAAATAGTTTCTTAAAGTTGTAGTTGCTTTAATGGAAAAAGATTTTTTTTTTTTTACAGAAAAACATTCTTTAGTATAATTTAGTAAAACTGTAACTCTTAAAAGTCAGTGATAAACATCAAGAGTCAAAATATACAATTGGTTTCTGGGTTGCACCCTAAGAAGGAAAACAACTATCACTGATATAAAATACTAAGGTCACAAAATACATGAGAAAACCAAATTATTTCTTCCAAAAATCCCAGGGACTATATTAAATTTCAGTTCAATATATAATAATAATAATATCCATATTATCTACATAATCAGATTTCTTGTGACTCAGAAAAGTGTGCAGATGTCATCACCAATATATGTTGGGTTCCTTTTGCTTTAATGAGAATTTATTGAGTAACATTTAAAGATAGCGATATTTAAGAACAGGAGATGTTAATTAAGATTAAGAAGCAACACAGTCTCCATCCAAAGAGCATATAGTCTGGGGTTTTGAGGTGAAAGAGGCAAAGAATTCAGAACAGGCAGCCAAAACAGGATAAATTACAAAGTACTTCATAGCAGTATGAAGCTAGGCTTTCAAGATTAAGAAAGAAATTTTACTGGAAATTGATTTTTTTCTCTTCTTCATTAAAGTTAACCTGATAAACAGTGAGTTTCATAATGACATTATCACACACAGTTCTCTGCCCGTGTGTGTGTGTGTGTGTGTGTGTGTGTGTGTGTGTGCGTGTGCGTGTGTGTGTGTGTGTGTGTGTGTGTGAACTCATATACAAGTGTACTTGTCTGAAGGTCAGACAACAATCTTTGAGAATTGGTTCTAGCCTTCCCTCTTGCTGAACCAGGGTCTTTACTGTTTCTGTTCCTACTCCAGCTTCTAGGCAATTCTGTCAGCACTTTCATTCCTACAATACAGCTAACTCAGTTGTGACATATGATTTTAATGCACTTTGGAATCTGGCTTGTGTTCTAGTCTCATTTCTGTTGTTCTGATAAAATAACCTGATAAAAACCAACTTGGCAAAAGGCTTTATTTTAGCTTACAATTCTGGCTTAGTTTGTCATACCAGGAAGTGCCCTTATACCAGGAACACAAATGTACACCCACTTCTGGCTTTTTACGGTGTTCTAGGAATTGGACTTGAGTTATCAGGATAGCTCAGCCATCTCTCTGACTTTCCTACTATGCTCTCATCCATTTCTTACATAACTTCCAATTCTAGTCCTCTTCCTCCTTTCATTCCGATGATTCCTACAGTCTGCATGTCACAAGTGTTCTGTTACTATGTCTCCATCTTCCTTTCAGTCTCTAAGCGTTGTCCCCCTCTCATGGGCCCTTTGTTTTGAGTTTTGATGCCTTTGTCAAGCATTCAGCTGCTGTAACCATGAAGAGACCCGTGTCTGCTTTGTGCTTCCTTCACACTGCCTGTGACACTGTGGCTCTGTAGTAATCTGAGGCCGAGTACTTAGTTGTCTCAGAATTGGTTTTAAGCTTAAGATAAAATCAACTATGCGGGTCTCAGTACATCATTGCGGGGAGGGGGGGAGTCACCATGGCAGCAGCTTGAAACAGCTGGTCACACCACATCGGCAGGAAAATGCAGAAAGGGAGTGAATGCACTCATGCATGCCTGCTATGCTTCGTTTAATCCCCCCCCACCCCCAGGCAGTCCAGGATTCTTGCTTGGGGAATAGTATCATTCACAGAACTCCAAGTCTTCTCACATCAATTAATTTAATTAAGACAGCCCAAAGCAGACCTACCCACATACTAGTCCAAGGTTGGCAATCTTTTATTGAGACTCCAACCAGGCTACTCCAGGTTGTGTCAAGTTGATGATTCAAGATTATTATCATGGCTTGCACTCTTTTGAGAATTTTCCATGTATGTTCATCAGGAAAATTGCTTTACTTTCCTACAGTTTCTGTATCCAGTTTGACTATTGTACTTGACTGTACAGAGTAGTCTTTAATATTGTTTCTCTTTCTATTTTGTTTCTATTTATTTCAATTTTAGATCATTTTGAGAAGAGTGGATGTTAGCACCATCCTAAACATTTGGTAGAATTCGTCTGTGAACCTTTCATTTCTGGACTTTTCACTGGGGGAGATTTTAGTTAGTGTTTCAGTCTCTTGCTAGCTATGGGCTGGGTTAAGTTGTTCATATTCTCATTGGCAGGGAAAGTGTGTGAGAACTTATGTTTTTCTTTGTTTGCTTTAGTGTTCCAGTTCATTAGTAAGATAAACTTTTAATGTATTCTTCCAATAGGTCCCATTCCTACCTTGTACTTTTCATAGCTAGTTAAGTAATTCTGGACTTTTTTCCTCTTTCTTTTCAGTCAGTTTCATTTTTGTTTGTAAAGAACCAAGTCTACTTTATACTTTATTGTTCCTACAGTCTTCAGTTCATTAATTAATTACTGCTCAAATGTATTAAATGTTTTTTACTTTAATTAGGCGTGTGTGTGTGTGTGTATGTGTGATTTTTTAATGTAAACACTTAAGGCTATAAACTTTCCTCTTTGATATGGCTCAGTTGGATTCTAGAGATTCTAATAAGCCAGAATAAGAAAATCATTTCTTTCAATTCTAGGAATTCTTACATTTCTTCATCAATTTCTTCAGTGACTAACTGTTTATATTGTGTTGTTCAGCCTTCAAATATATGTGTAGTTTTTGTGGTATATCTTCCTGTTTATGTATAGGTTCATTGCAATATGACCTATTAAGATATAAGTAGTTATATTGCTTCTTTTAATCAATTGAAGCTTGCCTCATGGCATCTGTCACCAGTTTTATAGAAAGTTGAGTGTAATGTATGTGCCACATCTGTTGATTGAAATATACTTACTTATGTATGTTATGTATATTAAATATAGTAATTATATTAAATAAAAATGATATATCATATAGCTTAGCTGTGAAGTATCTTTGTTGACTTTTAGTCTGTATGACATATCTAAAATTGTAAATGGAGATCTGAAATCTGAATTTTTGTTTCTTTTAGTTTTTGTATTATAAGACTTGGTGTCCCAACACTAACTCCAAAAATACATATAATTGTTAAGCCATCTTGATGAAATGTTTCTTTTATTAATATGTAATTATTTTCCTTAACAACTCTGACTAATTTTGAAGTCTAGTTTACCATCTATCAGAATAAATATGCCAGCTATCTTCAGTTTCTTTATGCTTGGTAGGGAGGTCCGTTTCTATCCTTCGCTTTTTAGTTTGGAGTAGTCTGTTCCGTGTGGTGTTATTTTTGGAGGTATTAGACAGTTATTTGTATCTTACTTTTAAATACAGTCAGCTACTTTGTGTCTTTTTTCTTTAATTGAAAATAGATTTTTCATACAATATATTGATTGTGATTTCTCTTCCCTCAACTTCTCTGAGATCTTCCCCAGCTCCTTTCCCATCTACATCCATACCTCTCTTTCTCCTTAGAAACTAAACAGACATATACTTAATAATAATAATAAAATACAATATGATAAAATAACAACATACAAATCTGAATAGGACAAAACAGAGAAAAAAGAACCAAAGAAAAAGCAGAAGACACACATAGATGCAGAGACACACTTTTGCACACACAGGCATCTTATAAAAATGCAAAACCTAAAGCCTCAATATATACACAAAGGACATGTAAGATTAAAGAATACAAAAATAAAAAAATATTTTTTCTTTTATAAATTTTTTTTTTTGAGCAGAGTTTCTTTGTATAACCCTGGGTGTCCTGGAACCCACTCTGTAGATCAGGCTATTCTCAAATTCAGAGATCTGCCTGTCTCTGACTTCTAAGTGCTGGGGTTAAGAGCATGAGCCCAACCCAGTTAAATAAAAGGTTTTAAACATATAAATATATAAAAATATATAAAATATATTTTATATTTTATATTTATATTTATATTTATTTTTATATATTTATATTATATTTATATTTTATATTTATATTTATATTTATTTATATTTTATATATTTTATATTTATTTATATAAAATATATAAAAATAACTTTAAAAATAACTTGATTGAGACAGAAACTTCCAATGATACCACTGAGTTTGTTTTGTGTTTGCCATCTCCTGATAAGCATGCAGAAAACCCTTAAGAGTATTTTTTTTTCCCAAGTGAGACTCTAGGAGAAAATTAAGTCTTTGCAGTGGTTTTCGACTGGAGATTGCTTCTGGGTTAGGAGTGAAGGCTTATGTCTACTTCTCCTTCTACAGACTCCTGAAGGCCCGGTGAGTCTCTGTATGTTCATATGAGCATCAGTGTTGTTGTGTTTAGAAGGCCTATTTCTTTGATGTTCTATGTCTCTGACTCTTAAAATCATTCATCCTTCTCCTGTGGAGGGTTCCTTGAACCCCAAGGGGAAAGATTTGATAAGTCATCCAGTTTAAAACTGTTTAAATATTTGATATCATCTTCATTTAATGTTACTATTGAGGGCATTTTGCTATTTCCTATGACTTTATTGGTTGTTCTTCTGGTTGGATGATTATAATTATTGCTATTTCATTCTTTCCTTCCTCTAATCATATTAGGGGTTGCTAGTTTACTGTGTTGGATATAAAGGAACTAGCAGCATTTTCTTACCATATATCCTACATACTAAGGATATATAGCATATAGATGTTCAATAAATTCTTGTCAACCAACTTCTACCTAGTTTCTGCCTCCCCTCGAGCCACTGTACTACATAATGATTATTGATGATGCTAAGTTTTGCTCCCTTTCTTCCTTTCTATATATCATTAAGATGATATTAGGCCAAAGAAGATGGAGTTTGGCTTTCAAAGTCAGTGGTTGAAGAGCAACAACTTTGTATGTTTCAACCTGATTATAAATGTTTGCAAGAGTTAATCCACATACCACAAGAAGCTAAGAGAATAACCATTGCATTGAACTGGTACTATATATGGTTAACTTTGTTAGGCAAAATTTAACCAAGTTTCTCAGAAACTTCATCAAAATTACCAAATGTCCCAATACTTTGAAGGCTGAGGCTAGAAAGTAGTCAAAAGTTTGAGGCTAACTTTGAACTGTGTAGCAAGACTCTGTCTTTATAAAGACTCAAGATGTGGCTGTTAACTTATTATCAACTTCATTAGCATTTTCAAAATCATGTCAAGTCTATCTGGCCTTCGACATTGACTTCCATCGCACAGATCCCTTCAGTGTGGGTGTCCAGTTCTCTGGGACTCATCTTTCATGACAAGGAAGTCTTTGTAAATATTACTGCCTTAATGCTATAATTGTAGTGACATGAGTGTATCCTGTATGGCTTTCTTTCTGCTCCTCAGACCACCGATCCTTTTCTAATGACCTGGTGTTGCATCTCAGTTTCCCATCTATATCACATACAACTTCAGTTTCTACAAAGTGTTGGATTTTGAAACAGAGCAAGAAATGAAAAAGACAAAATGAATTGCCACTCAAATGAGACACTTTGTATAAAAGGGTGGAAATAATAACAATAACACTGAAACAGCAAACATAAACAGAGACTGATCTAGGCAAGAAAAGATACTTAGTTAAATCATAACCTGGACATTTTCTAATGTAATTTTGGCAGGATCCATCCTATGAGATGTTCTGTTTATAAAATGGGCTGTGATAGGGTCAAGGAACTCACTACACATGTTTGATAGGAGCTAAGGAGAAGAGCACCATGGCTTCTGTAGCTTACAATTCTACATCTCACACTGTAGATTTTGTTTTCTGTAGGACTTGTGCAGATTCTACATGCTTAGTCCCACGGTTTTGGAATGTAATACTAACGCTCCTGATCTCCCTACATTTTCCTAAATTTCTTTGTGGAGAAGGAATCCCTTTCCTTGAGAGAACTATTCTATTTTTAATAATTCTTGGCCTTAGATCACCATTTTCATCTATAATATTGTCTAGCTTAAATAGAAAATAAACATTAAAACTCAATTACCTGAGTATTTGATGACTTATCTTCAGTTGTAAGCATGAAAAATATTAAATGTTAACAATGTTAGAAGAGGGAGACCATTCTTCTTTATTTAAATTAATTAATTTTTCCTTTTTGTGGTGCTGAGAGTGAAACGTAAGGCTAGAGAAGGGCTTTACTTATGAGCCACATGTACTTCACAGACACTTTTATTTTAATTTTATCTGAACAATTAAGCTCTCGAGACATTCCTAAGCCCTCGTTATTGAAGGAACTAAGTAAAAGAAGCACATTCTAAGTTCTTTGGATGTGCTAGTTGTGTAAATTTCACTTTTCCTGTGTGTGACACCCATATTAGAGCAACTCAGAACTTCTTTACTTGAGGCTTACTAGTGAAGCTCCGATTCGTTGGGAAAATTATCCCAAACTTTCATAGTGAGACAAGATTCTAACCCAGTTCTGTGTGCAATACTCACACTGCCGATCAAGAATCCCCTTTCTTTTCTTGAAAATAGGGGGTTTTTATCTGGGAATCATGAGAATGGGGCTAAAACTGAGTCTTGTTTCCAAAATTTCTTCTTGGGTCTTTAATTCAGGCCTTAATGAAACTTTTGAAATAACTGTCTGATTTCGTGGCAGAAAATGGACTGCACAGAGTTTTCAAAGTCAAGTCTAAGTGCCCCTGATTCCAAGCCAAATGTGAAGCTCTATCCCCACATGCTGGGACAGTCTTATTTCCCAGGGTCTCCCCGCTTTGGACATGTACATCTTTTTAGGTTTACCCTGGTCCCCTGGACATTTCAGAATGATCGTTTTATCTCTGTGCTTCCACTGGAGTATTTTATTAAAACAAAGTTCAGTTGTTTTTTAATTACTGTGTCATTCTGCCTTATCTGTAAGGTGACATTGTAACTCATCAGCCACAGCTCTCTATTTAAGAAAAGAGAAGAGGCTGAAAGGAGAGCATGGCAATTACAAGGTTACTCTCTATTTTCAAAGCCTCGCTTGGGGCTTCATTCAGGTAATTTCAATTAACTTTTATGGACGTTGCCTTCTATAACACTCCAGCAAATGCTACTGGAAGTAGAGTCAGTGCTTTTGGCAATACAACTGTGAAGGAAGTTAAGCTATGGATGTTTTTCAAATGCACCAAAAGTATTGCTCCCAAGACCTTGTGACACATTTTCCATGATCTAATGCAAATTAAAACCACTGTGATCTAAGGTTCTGGAAAGCCAGGGTCATATGGAAACATTCGCAGACCTTTCTGTATTGCAGCTCTGCAGGCGGCCATTAGAATACTATATGGAAGTGTCAGAGGCAGCCTCAAAGAACACCAAAGAGCAGGAAACAAGCAACTGCAAAAAGAAAATACAACAAGAACCCACTAAGAGATGAAGATGTGGTTGAGAGCATAAAGGTAATGGGAATGCCAGTGGGGAGTTTTCATTTTCTGTAACCCTGGGCTGCAGTTTGGACATTTTGTGTTTTATAGGTTTAAGAAAAATACTTGTTATACACCTCAGCTCACAGGTTTCTGGTTCTTTGTAAAAGAGGGCAGGAAGTCCCAGACACTTGTAAAAAACCATATTGACAGCCTCTTGTTGTGATCACCCCTCTGGACTCTTCATTAGTGCCTCTGGGGAAAATCTATCTGGGATGACAGAAGTAAAAATAAATAAATAAATACACAAATACATAAATACTAAAAGTATACCAAAGCTTGTTACTGCTAAAAGATTGTTAGTATCTCAGTGTTACAAACGTGAATGCCTCCTATTTTCTACATCTAAAAGGCAGCTAGTTGGCAAAAGACTGCTGGACAACAGAGACCTCCTCACTTCAGTTAACTGTCTAGTAATCTTAAATATAAATCACAGTGAAGAATAACCCTGCTATTAAAATATGTCTGTGCCACAGGCCATAGTCAACGTTAGTGCATAAGGTTTAGCCCTTTGCTTACTCAAATTCTGATGTTTAGTTTTCTTTTATAGTAATTTGTTTAGAAAAGAACTAAAACATATTTTTGCTTGGATTTTTTTTTACTGAAATTGGATGAATTTTTCAACTATTTCTCATTAAAAGACATTGCATTCCAGGTGTGCCAAGGTTAAATTTGATGGCACTGTAGACTACCAGGAAAGCAGCCTGCTTCTTCCATTTGCTTTGAATGTATGAGTACAGCTAGCCTTTACATAATCTTTTCTAGAGCACTAAATTAAATGAGACCACAAAGTCTGTATTTTTCCAGTATTTAGGGGATGTTTGATGAAAAGTTTGGCAACTTAATTCTCATAAAAATGATTCAGTAGGAATAATGTTGGCAAGAGGCAGCTATCATGTCATGTTTGGGAAAGAGCATAGAAGAGGAGACTAAGTAGAAAAGTCTCAAAGTCTCCCTCTCCCCTTCTTTCTCCCCTCCTTCTCTTCAATCTACCATCCCCAGGAATATTTGTATAGGATTCTTACTCTTACACAATTGAAACCAGGGCTTTAAAATTAAGTCTGAAAGATAATGTGTTATTATTTATTATTATTATTATTAATCTGAAATGAACTGTTTTGTTCATAGAAATAGTCTCTTTCCAGACAAACTAAATTATACCTGTGTCTTTTGTCCTTTACAACTACTAAGGAAACACTATGGTTTTGCCAATGGGCAAGGCAGTTGAGAACTCAGAAATACCTTTTGCAGGAATGGCAGTGGTGGAATCTGCAAGATGAGGTAGGGAGGGATGGAGGGTCAGAAGGATGGAGGGATGAAGTTGCAGTCTTATTGAATGGCTGGATGAGACCTGCAGGGTTGTGTTTTTGTACAAGCATACACTGTAATCAGGTTCTTCACAGGACACAAACTGTGAGGCTGGGGTTATGGTCTGTACAGGGGATTTGGGACATATACTGTTGTCAGTCTGAATTAGTTCTATACATGCCTTTTTTCTTTTTCTTTTGAAAGCCATTTCAAATAATTCTTAAATAGATTCTGGGAGACTTTTTTCTCCTAGAAAATTTAAGTGTATTTCCATTTAAGAAATTTATATCTGGTTTTGTCCAGAAAATTAATATGTGGTTACTATTTATGTCTTCCAGTTTTCAGCACAAAGAATGTTGGAGTTAAGCATCTAGGAAGAATGAAGTAGGCCAAGTCCCTCTCTGCAAAGCAATCCCATCTTCATTTCTGATAAACTGAATAAAATGGCTATGTAAGGCGAATACTCCAACCAGCATGATTCTGTTCCCATGAGACAGCTTGGTTCTACAATGTGTCCAGGAAAGTTAACTCATGACAGTTTTTTTTTAATTGCACATTTTCTTTATTTACATTTCAAGTATTATTCCCTTTCTCGGTTACCTCTCCCCTGCTTCTATGAGGGTGTTCCTCCACCCACCTACCTATTCCTTCCTCCCCACCCTTGATTTCCCTACACTGGGGCATCTATCGAGCCTTCATAGGGCCAAGGGACTCTTTTTCCATTGATGCCTGAAAAGGATAGATATGCAGCTTGAGTCATGTGTACTTCTTGGTTGATGGCTTAGTCCCTGGGAGTTTGGGGGGGTCTGGTCAGTTGATATTATTGTTCTTCCTATGGGGTTGCAAACCTCTTCAGCTCCTTCAGCCCTTTCTCTAACTCCTCCACTGGGGACCCTGCTCCCAGTCCAATGGTTGACTATGAATATCCACCTCTGTATTTGTAAGGCTCTGGCAGAGCCTCTCAGGAGACAGCTATATAAGGCTCGTTTTAGCAATCATTTCTTAGCATCTATAATATTGTTGAGTTTGGTGACTTTACATGGAATGAATCCCCAGGTGGGACAGTCTCTGGATAGCCTTTCTTTCAGCCTTTGCTCTGTACTTTGTCTCTATATTTGCTCCCCTGAGTATTTTGTTCCCCTTTCTAAGAAGGACCAAAACACCCACACTTTGGTCTTCCTTCTTGAGCTTCATGTGGTCTGTGAGTTGTATCTTGGGTATTTGGAGCATTTGGGCTAATATCCACTTATCAATGAGTGCATACCATATGTGTTCTTTTGTGATTGGGTTACCTCACTCGGGATATTTTCTAGTTTGCCTAAGAATTTCATGAATTCATCCTTTTTAATAGCTGAATAGTACTCCATTGTGTAAATGTACCACATTTTCTGTATCCATTCCACTATTGAAGGACATCTAGGTTCCTTCAAGTTTCTAGTTATAATAAATAGGGCTGCTATGAACTCATGATAGTTTTAAAGCAGGTCAGAAAATAAGGTTGAATGTCTTGAATTCAACCCCTAGAAAGACAAGAAACCAAAAAGACTACATGGATCCAAAACAAGCATAATGTCAACCAAGAAGACAGTCTGCAGAGACCAGAACATACCTTCCTATAATAGTGGAGAGGAGGCTCAAAGGAGTGCAACTAATGGGGAGAATAGGTACAATAAGAAAGTCAAAGGCCAAAGCATTCCATTGAATTGGAAGTCTTTACAGGAATAAAAGCAGATCAACCATTCTGGTAAGGGGAAGCCAATTTTCAAATCAACATTTTTTTTAAGTCTAAACTTATAATAGTTTCCAAAAAGTCAGGTGACAGCATCTTGTGTGGAATCTCCTGCCTGCATATGTGTGTTCCATGGCAAGAAGCATGTGGAATGGTGGCCCCTTCTTCCTTTCTTCCCTTCCTCTCTCCCTCCATCCCTCTCTCTCTTTCTCCTTCTCTCCCTCCCTTTGCTCTCTCCCTTTCTCCTTACCTGTTTTCCTCCCTGCTTCCTATCTTCTATAAGTTGAAGTTTTTGGCCACAGTGTTCTGCCTTGCTGTAGGCTCCAAGAAACAAGGCCAAATAACCATGGACTGAAGGCCCTGGACAATGATTCAAAGAAAATCTTCCTTTATTCTAAATTGTTTATCTCCTGAATTTTGTTGCAGCAAAGTTTTCATATGGTGTGATTTTATTTCGTCTTAAATGTTCTTTTGGGGTCTTTCTCCTGAGCAAATGTAAAAGCCAGATATGGCAGCATGCATCCTTAACAATAGTACTAGGGAGGGGTGGAGTCAGAGACAAGTGGATTTCAGTTCACTGGGGATCCTGTCTGGTTCAAAAGACAAGCTCAAGGTTCAGTAAGAAACCCTTTTTCAAAATAGTAATGGTGTGTGTGTGTGCGTGTGTGTGTGTGTGCGTGTGTGTGTGTGTGTGTGTAGGTGTGATGTCTTAATACATGTATGTATGGATTTATTTCTCTCTTGTCTCCACTATGAAGAAGAGATTGAGCAATCTGTTAGTTCATTGTCAACATCTAGCTTCAACATGGACCTGTAAACGTGAGCACAGCTACATATATATACATGCACAAGCACATATATAGCCACTCACACATTCCCTTAAGAAGTCTTCACTGACAGTCTGCTAATTTAAATGTGTATCATTTACTTTGCATATATTTATATAATTTATAAAATATTTCTTATGCCAAAGGGATCAGAGAAATGCAATATGTGATTTTATTTATAAAAATTTCTTGGGGCTTGTTTTTTGGTCTAATAGATATATTTTACTCAAGAGGGGTTTTCACACTGATGAAAAGAAATGTTGTTGTATAGCTCTTGTGTGTCATGATCTGCAAATGTCTGCTAAGGCCACATAATTTAAGTTTAATGCCTCTGTGGTAATGTTTTCTGAGAAATGTGGAAGTTTCTTTCTAAAATTGTGTTGAGATTATCCCCTTTTAGGTGTGTCCAAGCTACAGCCCATGGATTGAATGTAGTCTAAGAGCTCTAAGGATGTGGCCCCAACACAAAATTATGACCTTTCTTAAACCATTATATGATTTTTATTTGTAAAACTGATTTTATATTTCTTTTCTTTTTTTTCTTTTCTTTTCTTTTTTTTTTTTTTTTTTTTTTTTTTTTTTTTTTTTTTTTTTTAGTTTTTCGAGACAGGGTTTCACTGTATAGCCCTGGCTGTCCTGGAACTCACTCTGTAGACCAGACTGGCCTCGAACTCAGAAAACTGCCTGCTTCTGCCTTCGAAGTACTGGGATTAAAGGCATGTGCCACCACTGCCTGGCCCGTAAAGTGAGATTTTTATATGCAACATAATGTATACTTTTATTTTTGTTAGTGGTTAATACATTAAACCACTCTGTAGCTTTAAAAATTTACTTATTAATCTTGTCTGTCTCTTTATCTGTCTGTCTGCCCACCTGCCCACTCATCTGTCCACCTATCCATCCATCCATCCATCCATCTTTCCATACATCCATTTGTTAGTGTGCTTCGGTACTCTCATATCATGCCATATACTTGAGGTCAGAGAACACATTGTAGGAGTCAGTTCTCTCCTTTTACCATGAGGGTCCTGGGAATGGAATAAGGATTATGAAATTTGAAAGCAATTCCATTTACCTAATGAACAATATTCACCAGTTCCCATCTTTTAATTAAGGAATGTAGTCTGCTTGCATTCAAGGTTATTATTGAAGGTTAAAGAATTCTTCCTGTCACTTTGATGAATTTTTCTTGGGTTGCCTGGAATGTTCATTTTCCTTTAATTCTGCTCATGCTTAGCTCATCAGGCTGATTGTTTGCTGGGATTCTATTTTATTAAATACATTTTCTATGTCCATGGCTTTATTCTTCTCATCTTTTGATACTGAAAAATGCACATACATTTTTGATTACTGAAGTCCTGTAGGTCTTGGATATTCTCCTCATTGTCTTCCTCTTTGTCTCTCTCCTGTCCTCCTTTTCTTCCCCCTCTTTTCCCCCTCACTATCCTCCACCCTTTTTTATCTTTTTCTTGACTGGAATATGTCCAAAGGCATGTCATCAATTTCAGATATTCTCTTCTAGCTTAGAGACTACTGCTGTGGCTTTAAGTAGCACTCATGATTCAGCATTTCATTTATAAAATTTCTGTTTCTTTTAAAAAAAAATCATTTTCACTGACAAGTTTCTCACATATCTAACTTTATTTAACCATCCACTTGTTTTATCTTATACTTCCTTGAGGTTTCTCCTGAATAGTGTTTCGAATTTCTCATCAAGTGTTCAATCCATTTTGCTTTCTTGGGAATCTGTGGCTGCAAAGCTGTGAATTGCAAAGGTGTTGTTTCACTTTGATTTTTCATATTTCTTTTGCTTCTGTGATATAATTTGCATATCCAGGGGATACTATCACTTTTTTTATGTGGCTTTCTTAATCAGCAACTTTCTCTTGAAGATGGTGGTTTGTCAAACAATGCCAAATTAAGATACCGTAATGTAACCTTTTTACAGCTTCCTTTCTCATAATAATTAATTGAGATACAGTACGTGACATCCTACAATTGAAGAAGTATACTTTCCCTATAATTCAGGCAACACTGAAGATATTCCAGGTACTCGAGCAGATATGATGCACATGGCAGTAGGTCTCCTACTGCCTAGAACTCTTGCCTAGCAGCTCCTGATCTCGCTTCTCCTACAGTTAGAATGATGCCCCCATCAGGTTGCTCAGGCACTGGTTCTTTTTTTATTACATATTTTCTTTATTTACATTTCAAATGATACTCCTCTCCTGGTTACCCTTCCAAAAAATATCAAAAACAAAAACAAAAACAAAAAACTAACCATATTGCCTCTCCCCTCCTCCTCCTGCTCACCAACCCACCCTCTCCCACTTTCTGGCTCTGGCATTCCCCTACATTGGGGCATAGAACCTTCACAGGGCCAAGGGCCTCTCCTCCCATTGATGACTGACTAGGCCATCCTCTGCTACATATGCAGCTTGAGCCATGAGTCTCACCATGTGTGCTCTTTGGCTGATGGTTTAGTCCCTGGGAGCTCAGAGGGTACTAGTTAGTTCATGTTGTTGTTCGTCTTAAGGGGCTGCAAACCCTTGAGCTCCTTGAGTCCTTTCTCTAGCTCCTTCATTGGGGACCCTATGCTCAGTCCAATAGATGGTTGTGAGTCTCTACTTCTGTATTAGTCGGGCACTGTCAGAGCCTCTCAGGAGACAGCTACATCATGCTCCTGTCAACGAGCACTTGGTGACATCCACAATAGTGTCTGGGTTTGATGATTGACTATGGAAAGGGTTTCCAGGTGGAGCAGTCTCTGCATTGTCCTTCTTTCAGTCTCTGTTCCATAGTTAGTCTCTGCAACTTCTTCGATGGATATTTTGTTCCCCCTCCTAAGAAGGAACAAACCATCTACACTTTGGTCTTCCTTCTTCTTGAGTTTCTTGTGGTTTGTGGATTGTATTTTTTGTATTCTGAGCTTATGGGCTTATATCTAGTTATCAGAGAGTGCATACCATGTGTGTTCTTTTGTGATTGGGTTACTTCACTCACGATGATATTCTCCAGATCCATCCATTTCCCTAAGAATTTAATAAATTCTTTGTTTTTAATAGCTGAGTAGTACTCCATTGTGTAGATGTACCACATTTTCTGTATCCATTTCTCTGAGGAACATTTAGGTCATTTCCAGTTTCTGGTTTTTATAAATAAGGCTGTTATGAACATAGAGGAACATGTGTCCCTATTACATGTTGGAGCATCTTCTGGGTATTTGCCTAAGAGTGGTATAGCTGGGTCCTCTGATTGTACTATGTCCAATTTCCTAAGGAACTGCCAACTGATTTCCAGAGTGGTTGTACCAGCTTGCAATCCCACCAGCAATGAAGGAGTATTCCTCTTTCTCTACAACCTCTGCAGCATCTACTGTCACCTGAGTTTTTTGATCTTCACACCATTCTGATTGGTGTGAAGTGGAATCTCAGGGTTGTTTTGATTTGCATTTCCCTGATGACTAAGGATGTTGAACATTTCTTTAGGTGCTTCTCAGCCATTCAGTATTCCTCAGTTGCGAATTCTTTGTTTAGCTCTGTACCTCATTTTTTTTTAATAGGGCTATTTGATTCTCTGTTAATATGAGCTCTGAAACTTCCTGAAGAATTCCCCTGCCACTGCTGGCCCCACAGTAGTGAATGTACTGAAATACTTGTTCTACAAACAGTACACATGCTGTATGAGGAAAGATGGCGATGGAGAAAAACTATGGTATTTGGTGAGTGTCCATATATATGGTATTTATAGTGTGAGATGGTTCCCCTTGGGTACCACTTTAATTGTGTATACCCTGGGGCAGGGTAGAATCTGAAGCTATAGATATGTTTATAGAGACCACATTTAGACATGCATTGTTCCCTCTGTCCATCTATAATGAGTCTTTGAGTACTTCCCAGCTAAGAACAGTGGAAGTAAGTGGGTGGACTGATGCTGGTGCTGGCCACATCTTTGGTCTCACTTGATGACAACTCTGAGCTGGATTTCTAATGTGATGCCATTTGTTCCTTCATTCTCCATTGTATCAAAAATCTCATCCTAAATTTCTGGCTAAGTCTCAGTCAATCTGCTGAGTCAAATTGGGCTCAGAATGTAGCTACCAAACAAGCCAGTGAAGTGAATGTCTGTGGAGTCCAAGAGAGAACATGAAGGAGTCTCTGACTCTGAGTAGAAGTTCACACACTACCTTATCACTCCACATGGTTCTTGTCTGCTGAGGGTCATCTAGGCTTTCTCCTCAAAATCCTTCTCCAACTCTAGGCTGCATGGACAGTTTCAAGTTCCTCATGCAGGTGAGCTATAATCTTGTAAGGATTGTGAAACTGTCCAGGAGCGCCATCATGAGCACACACTATGGGAGTTTCCAGAAATTCACCTTCAACCCTTCCGGCTGCCATGGCTATTAGCAATTACCATAATTTTTTTTTTCTTTTGCATTGCTATTGTCCCAGGTTTTCAAATCAGAGCAGATTTCAGTGTTTCTTATTCTGGCTTCGAGCACGCTCCCACAGCCACTCACTGAACTGTAGGCACATAGCTGCTGTGTTAATTTTCTACATGGACAAAGTGATGAGATGAGGGCTTTGTGTTGCCATTCACCCATCTTGAAACTTCTGAGAGGAATTGCTTTGGAGTCACATTTTCAACAGCTTTGACGTCACACTTTTCAATGACAAACCTAAATAATAAACTGTGCAAATGTTATCATATACAAATAATATTTATGAAAATTAAGTAATAAATCATTTAAAATGAAAATGCATCACATTTCCATGATTTGTTATTATATTATATATAATGTATTTTATCATATTATGTATTATATATATATATCATATATGCAATCTAGGATCTACAATATATAGCATAGTCTATATGCTATGTACTATATAACAATGTATAATGTATAATGTATAACATATAACATAGCATATAATACATATATTACATAATAGATAACATATAATGTACAATGCATCATATATAATATATAGTATATATAATATAATACATAATATGATAGCATATTATATATGTTAGCAGTAGAGTAAGAGATCATATCACAGTCTTTCTGTACAGACATATCACACTTTGATCATATTTATCTCTTTTTCTACTCCTTTGTTCCCTTTCACCTCCTCCTTTTCTCTTCCTTTTCCACATTCCTAGTGGTCTCCATTTTAATTTTATGTCTTTAACACCTCTCACCTAGATTCCGCACATGAGAGAAAACATAAAAAACACTTGTCTTTGTGGCTTAATTTTTTCAGTAACACAGTTGACTCTCTGCTCCTGGTGAGATGATTTCACTCTTCTTTATGCATGAATAAAGCATCAATGTGTACATATATAACATGCTTTAATATAATCATCTGGTGGTGGGCAGTTAGGTTGATTGTATAACTTGGTTAATTTCTGATGTTCAGTACTACACTGTATCTTTTAAAATTGGTTTTTCTGTCTAAATTCTAACTCTGAAGCACAAAAATTATTTAGTTTATTTTATGGACTACATTTTCAATGTTCCTGTATAATACATTTCTGTATGTGCCTGAGCAAGAGAGAAAGAAAGAGAGAGAAAGAAAGGAATAAATGAAAAGAAAAGAAAGAAAAATAAATGAAGAGAAAAAAAAAGAAGATAAAAACTAACAAATGCCTGTGGACTCTTATATATGATACAGCTCCTTGATATATTAATATGGCTAGGTTTTTGTTAAAATTTTTCTGTTAAGAGTACACCTAGCGCACATATATCTTTTTAAAATTCAATGTTCAGCTTGATAACTTAAGTGACCTCTAGCATCCCGCAGCTCTTATGACTTCTCTTAGAAATCAGCAGTATAACTATCCCGCCCTATGCCAACTAACACAGAAACAATGCAGCTAGGCTGGTGGAAGCTTCATAGTGTGTATATTCTTGAGATACCATCAAGTGTTCTATTATTGAAGCTGCAAGATGTATAGGCTGTCTGTAGAGTAATGAGCATAGCCCCTGTAGGTCAGCAGGCACCTGAATTATGGAGAGCAGTAGCATACACATTGAGGTTTGGTATTGTAAATTTGGGGCAATGACTTTCCCATAATAGCTTCTTGAAAAGTCTGCCTTTCCAATAGTCTATACAGTCAGGACCGTGTATTTTATACCTGAAACTTAAATCCTATTAAAACTATGCTGAGCAGTGGTGACACACGCCTTTAATCCCAACACTTGGGAGGCAGAGATAGGTGGATTTCTGAGTTTGAGGCCAGCCTGATCTACAGAGTTAGTTCTAGGACAACCAGAGCTACATAGAGAAACCCTGTCTCAAAACAAAACAAAACAAAAAGAAAAAGAAAAACAAAACAAAAAACAAACAAAAAATTGAACCTATTTACTTATGTTCTACTTTTTCTCCCTTTTGGCTAAGGCATCTTTAAACTGCACTTAAATTACTTCACAGTTTCAATATCTGTGGAAAAGGAAAATTATACCTACATGTTTACTTTGTCCTAAACAGAACACTACTAAATGGGCTCTATTATTTAACAGAATGGAGGATCTTATTAGATAAGAAGGGGCAGACATCTAGAGGCAACTCTTTATATTTGGAAATCATTAAAGTTGCTATGTTATGACCTGTGCATGATAGGTTGTATATGATAATGAGTTACTGTGTTCATGCATGACCTTAATATAGATTTGCAATCCCAGTGCTGGTTGTGAAAACTGAGGTGGAAAATAAGGTTATATGATGAGTAGATGATTGTACTGCAAAAACCTTTGCTAATCCGGACTTTAGACTGCAGCTCAAGAAAGGGAGATGGCTTCTTCCAGAAAATGTCACCATTTGGACAACAAAAGAGGATCTTGAAATAGTGTTTAGAACTAAATGGATGCTGCAATCCACAATGTATTCTAGGAAATCTCATCAATGATATATAGGGGTATAAGAAAGGCTAAGTAACTTGATTGTAGCTTGATTGTAGCTTATACTTACAAATGAACAACAGTGCTTTATTATATTGCTATTCATAATCTCAAACAATAATACAGTGGAAACATATGATAATACCAACAATACAGTTCTAATAATATCACATAGCATTTCTAAACAATAATTTGGTGCCAGGTTGCTGCTAAATGCTTATTTCCCTATTTAAATGTTAAATGTTTAATTTCCCTATTTAATTCTATCAATATCCCTAAGAGGAAGGAACTTTTGTCATTTTGATTTCTCAGATAGGAAAACTGAGGTTTAATGGAGTCAAATAAATCACCCAAGGGAATTAAAAGTTAATGCCAGATATATCTAAGACAAGAATTTAGGATTATTTGCTTTATAAAAATTAAGTCAACTAAACATCTCTAAATTATTTGCTTTTCTGTAAGCCAGGCTAGCATTTCTTCTGTGAGATCCAATGCAACTGAGGTAGAGAAAGATAACACACACACACACACACACACACACACACACACACACACACATACACACACACAGAGGGGGTAAGAGAGAGAGGAAAAGAGGGAGGGAGAGAGGGAAGGAAAGAGGGAGACAGGGAGGAGAGAGGGAGAGAGGGAAAGAGGGAGAGAGAGAGGGAGTGATGGAGGGAGATGCACACATGCACACATATGCATGCTCTCTAAAAGTGCTTACCCCACACTGTGGCTGGGCAGGTGTTGGGCCATAGGGAAGCCCTCAGATACTGGTGTGGGAAAGTGCAGTCTGAGGCACAGAACAGCTGGAGGTCCTCGCGGATCCCCAGGCTGTGGTCGGTTGTCTGGTTATCAGGCTCTGGGACACCAGGTCTCTGGAAGTAACAGAAGAGCTGAGAATGAAGTGGGAGCCAGTAATCTATGGGTGAGGGAGCTGTGGCTAGTGACAGGAGCCTAATCCGGGAATACGCAAAGCTCCTACCTTCAGGGTATCTGGGGCTTCTAGCCTTAGCTCAACCAGGAACCAGGCTCACTTTCATGCTCCCACATTAGTCTTGTGGAACTAATTTTCTTGAGATATCTATTCCCCAATTCTATCTTCTTGGAGGTACTATTTCTCCAAATGATAAAATAGTTTATTGTTAGGATCCTGATGTAGAGCCAGATGACAACCTATCATCTCACTAGTCTTTCATTTTGAAAATATTAGAAGTTTCTTACAAAGTTGGTTCTATGGATCAAAATCAAAGGCAACCAAGTTGCAAAGAAATATTTATGCCTTAGCTTCACTACAGGTAAGTCTGGGGCTGTGAACAGCAAGCCCCAGAGGTAGGATCTGATGGTTTGATGCTGTCTTGTCTTTTGGAGATTCAGCCAACAAGACAATTGTTTTTCCTCTGAAAAACAGTCTTGAGTTAAAATTGGCAAGCTACCTCCTTGTTTATGCAGAAAGCTGGTAGCAATCTCAGGGGTCTAGAAATGCATCTGACCCAAAACCCTGCTGCTTTGTATTCCAATACAGATGTGAGATGTGCCAAAATAAGAGGACACTTAGCAACATCAACAGGAAGCAAGAAATAGTTCAAGAACCAAAGAAAATGTTGGAAGATGATGAACTATTGGAAACTGGTTTAGTCAATGTTTCATCACGGTTGCAAAACGTCTGAGATAATTAAATTATGAGAACCAAAGGTTTATTGTGTAGTTTTGTAGGCTCTGGCCCATTGCTTTGGGTCTTTGCTAAGGCTCATTATGGAATGATTATTGGAAAGCAAACGTGTTCATTTTATCAATATGGGAAGCAAATGAGAGAAAGAAGAACCAAGGTCCCCCCATCCTCTTCAAAGGCACACACAAAACAGACTGAAAACTTTCTAGTAGGTTCCAACTCACAATGATTGCAACACTCCTAGAATCATTCAAAGGACTTTCCATTCAACATATGAGCCTTTCAGGGATGCTCAAGATGCAAAACATAGTTAAAGGAGATGTGCGGCACAATATTCTCCAATTTTCTACCATTCTGCAATGGGTAATAACTCTTATAAAACACAGAAACAGAATGAGCTCATCAGTGATCATAAAGGTAATAGAGCCTTGTCAAGAGCTAAGAGAAACTAGCAAAGTGCAAAGTATTCATAGAAGACACTGACAAGTACCATTCAATCATATGAACCTGTACTGACAACCAACGGAAAAACTGTGTCTACAGTTGCTTAGGTATGAACTCATTAGATAACTCAAAAAGAAGAAACAGAAGGAAAATATCTGAGGTGAGAAAGAACAAAACAAGCTATAAAAGTTATAACTAAATAAGCAAATAGCTATGCATGAAAGGGATGTTTCAGAAGAATCATAGTGATCAAAAAATCATTTTTCCCTTTAGACCAGAGCCATCTATGAAATTGCTACCAATAAAATTTGTAATAGGCACAGTAGAAAAGACTTTAACTCCAGTACTGCAATATGCAAAAGACAAAGAATATGTTCCAATTAGTAGAGACTGGCACACCTCTCAAAGCTTGATTTCTTACTTGGATTTGCACAAAAATAGACCATTGGAAGTACAAATGGGAAACTAGTAATAATTGAAACCAACCATTAAGCTATTTCAGGCAGTGAACTATGCAATTAGCACCTTTGTCCTCGAAAAGTAGAAGTGGACTGAGGAAGAAAGTTTTGAAAAAGAGTTATATTTCAATATTACATTTAATCAACCCTGTGGTTATCCTGTGCATCACAATGATTATTGCTGCCATGTATTAGCTAGCTCAAGCTGCTGTAACAAAATGCCACCGAGTGGCATAGCAACATGCATTTGTTTCTCATAGCTCTTAGGTGCTGGATGTTTAGGATGAGGGCAGCAGCAAGGATGGTTCTAGAGAGAGACCTGTATATGGCTATGTTCTTGCTGTCTGCTCAGTTTTTTTCTCAGGGATTGTGAGGGGAGAACAAGCTATGATGTCTAATCCCATCATTAGGGGACCATATTGGTAATACAATTGAATGTCAATTGCTTTCCAAAATCTTCCCTTCTGAAATTCCACATTTGAGAGAGGATGCGACACAAACATTCAATTCAACAGCATGTATACATACAATCATTTACCTGGGGCTAGTCTGAGAAATGGGTTGCTAGGTGATGCTCATCGTTTGAGCATTATGGTTATACTTCCATGAACTCAAATGGCTCCAAAACTCCACAGTAGACTTTTGGAAGTTTGCTATTACATGCAGACTGTCACTCACCAAGACACTGTTATATGGTAACTAATTTTTCTAATTCTTATGCTCAAAAAGCTGGAATATTTTTAAAGACCCCTAGAATATTTTTCATTTTTACATTATCTGTTACAACCTCCCAACACTTCTTCCATAGAGCAAATACCATGCTCTATTTTAGTTGCAATAATATCTTTGCTTCCCATTGGACACACTAAGTGCCCCACAGTTACCTGCAAGTCTCTTCTGGATACCTACCTGACTTACTCTCACTTCCTGAACTGTATTCTTCAAATACAGTTAGACTAGAGAGTTTTTCTTATGCATCCTATAAAATAGCAATCTCAGCTTCCTAACCCCTTAGCATGCAGGATGTCCCTTTCATGTGCTTGCCCCTATACTTGCTTACCAACACTCTGAAATATATACATATGAAATATATATATGAAATATATATATACATATATATGTCATTCTGTTCCCTAAATTTTACTTTTTTGTCCCCTCTTATATCAGCATATATTAGCACAGAAGAGGTTTTTCCTAGATTGCCATTAAATAAGTTATATCCTACATATACTGCCCACACATAAACACTCACATAGACAAATACAAACACACAACTACACACACATACACACATACATTCTTTCTTTCTCTCTGTCTCTGTCTCATCTGTCTCCTTCTCTTTCTCTTTCTCTTTCTCTCTCTCTCTCTCTCTCTCTCTCTCTCTCTCTCTCTCTCTCTTTTTCTCACACACACACACACACACACACACACACACACGCAAAATCTGCCTACTATAATAAAAAAGACCTGGGTTGTGCATCTTGCTGAAGTTGTTCTCTGCACTGGGGAAAAGGTTTTAGGCACTGTTCACAAAGCACTGTCTTCCACTCACCTATCAGGCAAATCAGAATTTTGGTAAAAAAAAAAAATCAGGATAGGTCATTTTTCATTGTTATTTGAAGTTGTTTGCTATAAAGTATGAACTAAGACTTAAAAGTATCTTTAGGGCTGGGGAGATGGTTCATCATATAAACAGGCTTCCTACCAAACTGGCAACCTGATTTCAGTCTACCATGTGGAAGAAAATGACAATCAAGTCCTGTAAGCCGTCCTCTATCTTCCATGTATATACTGCTCACACACTCATCACACACAAATACACACACACACACACACACACATACATGGACAGACACACAAATGCACATGCACAGACACACATCTCTCTCACAAACACACACACATACACACACATGCAGACACACACACTCATATGCACACATGCAGACACATACTCATATACATCTCTCTCTCTCACATACACACACACAAACATACACACACACACTCACATGCACAGACTCGCACACATCTCTCTCATATGCACACGCATACAAACATTTACATGCACATAGATACATATACATCTCTCTCATATACACACACTAATAATAATAATTTTAAAGGTATTTCTTAAACTAAATTTTAATAAAGACTACCAAGAGGATTGTGTAGGTAAGACAGTCCTGTAGATTATAGTGAGATTTCCCCAGACAGATGTAGGTGTTAGTTACCTCCTGCATAAAACCATGTGTGATCCAAGACAGTGTGCTGATAAACTGAGACTCCTTCATCTTGGAGGGCTACAGAAATCTTTCTGCTAAATCTAACAAAGTAAATTATGTCCTTTGTGGTCTGGTTCTGGCAATGTGTTAATGTGTATAAAATCACTCCTTGAGAACTTAGTGGTTTGAAAGCTGCTGCTATGTGATGTCAACTCAGCAGTATGCTTTGAGCTTTCTGTCTCTTGACACTGGGTAAATCTCTTGCTAAATGACTCACTGCCAGGATTGGTAATTTGATGTCAGTTGTCATTGGGAGCTCAGAGAAAGCCAAGGAAAAAGGATCTGCTTGGATCTTCTTTTGTAGGCTTTCATGGGTTTCTTCTTGAATCCCATAGATCTGTATTATACTTGAATTTAGAGATGAACAGTCCCAATAGTACATAGAAGAAAAGGGCCTTTTCATCCCTTAGTTTGGGAAGACATGAAGCATAACTTCTGATCCATTAAGCAAGGCAATCTAAAGGTCCTCCTGAGCCCAACAGGACAGGACAGAACCGACTTTGATGAAAGGCTTGATTGGGCTAGCAGATGAAGCTTGGAGATAGAATATATTGTGGTGTCCATATTTGGAGGATAGACTCTCAAGGATCCTGTCCTGATTTGTATTGTTCCATCATCTGAATTTTCACAGCCTCCCTGGTCTTCTGTGTACCATTCTTTCCCCCACAGCCTTTGGCTCAGGGCTGTGCCTGGCCTCTCTATGCATCCTCATCATTTTATTTGTGTACATCCTGACTCTGTTTGTGTAGCAACCCTTTATTCAACAGTGATCCTTGGGCAGTTTATTCTTCAAATCATTGCAAGATTTCTTCCATTAATTATTTAATAATCTGAGACTCCATGATTTATTTTTAGTAGCCAAAAAAAAAAAAAAAAAAAAAAAACCCTCGGCTTGCTTATCTTTTCCTCCATTAGACAGCCTCTGCTCTCTTGCTTGAACCTCCAGGTTCTGTTTTTCCCCTCCTATGTTAGCAAAAAAGGACTTTCCCTTTTCTTACTTTGAAGAAATGAAAAAAACAAGAAAATTAGGTTAGTTGCTGAGTAGAGCTTGAAAAGAAATTGAATGCTTCTCTTCGTGTCGTGTGGGGGGCCTGACATTTTCTCTGACACTCTATTAACTTGCCTTTACACAAATAGTTACAAACACCCCCATAGGGCAACTTTCGCTTTACAGCAGATTAGGCATGGCAACCTTTTCTCTAAATTAAGCCTTCAGGGATTGGCCCAGCAGCCACATGGCAGCTCTAAAACCCACCTTCCTCTGTGCTTTTCCTAGACACTTTTCCTGCAGCCATGGAAACTATTGGAGGCTGCTTTTACCCTTAGGGGAGTCAAGGGAATTGGGATGAGGTAGGGTTTCTAGCCTTTCCTCCCTTATACACCTCAGTACTGTCCTTTTAAGAGCTGATGGCATAGGGTTTTATGCAACAGTAAGTAAGATCAAGACCAGACTCAAGGTTCATGTCTCCTCCCAAACTTTCAGGAAAGTTTCAGGGGATGGGGGTGAGGTTAGGTTCTACACTTCAAAATGTCCTTCTGGAATCCACTTTCAGCACCATCCCTAGCAACAGTGACTATACAGGGAGGAGCCTGGTGTTTTGCAGCCTAGCACAACCTGCTGGGATGCCCATGGTTCTTAGCTTTTGCTATAGAAAAGAGGAATTGGTTCTTTTGCCTCCCAGGGAACTTGTTTGTATTTGACTCACGGTGCTGCAAAATGGAGGGATCTGTGGGTACAAATTTTCAGAACTGCTTCTTCCCCCACAATCTCTGCTGAGAAGGTGTTGGGTTTTCTGCATAAAAAACAGGAGGCACAGTTGTACTTGGCATTGGATCATAACAAAAATCCTACAAGCAGAATATCTGATTTGATATCTCAGCATATATACATGCAGTTGAAATGTTCTGATCTGTACATTTGCCCCAACATATCCAGCTTGGAAAAAAAAAGATATTGAAATTCTGAGGCAATGTGAATCCATAGATGCATTTTTGAATCTCGTAAAACAAGAGGTGATTCACTGTCCTCACTCCCCATGCAAGCTTTCATCAAGTAGGTTCCTCTGAGGTGGACACACTCAGAGTGTGGATGGCTTCTCAGAATAACAAGGGATTTCACCTTAGAGGGAGCAAGAGATAATTTCACTCATATCATACTGGAACAAACGATCCCACAGTATTTCATTCTTTTTTTTTTATTTCCACTGGAAAACAAAATAAAACAAAACATTAGATATTGTCAAGAGCAGCTAAAGGGCCTCAAGGAGTTACAATGTCCCTAGCATGCCCCCAGTGGCTGATCTTGTTAATTTTTCCTGGATATTTGTTTGGGGCGGCATAAGAAAGGACACAAACACAAAGGTTCAGAGACCCATATAAATGTCCATGCACAGAAACTAGTAAATAAAGAAAATATCCAATAAAAAAAAATAATCACGAAACTCCACGTCCTGTCGGCTCTAGAGTTTCTTCTCTCCCCCACTTTCCATCACTCTCTTGCCATTGTTATAATCATCCTTTTAGGTTTTTTGTTTATTTAACTATTTCTGTTTTAGGGAGAACTAACTGAACAAGTTGACGTGACCTCAACATTCAGCTCTGATTCTGATTCTGCCAGACTGTCCTGAGTGCTATGCTACTCTTGGTAGGGAAGCAGCGTCCGTGACAACATTGATAGCTTGGAGAACATTGTTGGTATTATGAACTCCCCTCTGTGGAAGTGCAATAAAGAAAGTGTTCTGGATGAGGTGCCATCCATCCATCAACTGGCTGCTTTCTTTATGGAGGCAACAACAGCAATGAAGAAATGAAGACCCTGGGAGAAGATCACAATTTTACAAGAGGAGATGTGCAATGATTTAAAATGGAAAACACATCATGGCTTCGGGAGGAAGGTAGAACATGGGATCTCCACCAATCAGTATGACCATTGTGGCGGGTCTCAGAGTTGGACTCCTCTTCTCTGAAAGAGGCTTGTACACATGACCACAGGCTTAGCTTCATACCTAACACCCATGGGACTTCTCTGAAGCTCTTGTCTTGCTTCAGCCTGTTGGTGGTGTTAGAATGACCTCCCTATAGGCAGTGCTCCAGCTATGGTCACCGAGGGAGGCAGAAATATAGGTCAGGAGACTGGTGTCTGGGCAATTGGATGCAATTCATAAATTTGCAGTAATTGCTTTTAATCTACACTCCTTCATTTTTTTATTTGTCCTGAAACTCAGACCTGAATAATCAAACAGCTATGCATTAACTTTACCCTGTAGACCTTGGACCACCTGTCTGCTTCCCGGCTTCCTGGCCAAGAATCCCTTCTGGGAAAGACTGATTGGAAACACAGCAGGATAGAACTCATTGCTTTTCTGTTTTTGTTCCATCTGTCTTCCTTGTCTTCTGGGAGATGGCTTGTTCAACTTCATATTGCTTCTCACATTCAAGGCACAGTTCTCCACCTGTGCTCCTGGCCCACTGCTCTCCAGTCTTCTCCCAGATGTTGCTTATGCTTCGATCCCTGTTTCTCATTTTTCCAGTGTGTTAAATGCCTCATCTCCTGAATATTTCGCAAATATTTTACCACGTCTTTTCCATGTAGCACTCTCCATTCTTTCTTCCTAATGCCCTTATTTCTGTTCTCTCATCACCAACCAAACCCTTCTGTGAAGTAAGCTATAGTTCACATAGCCTCCAATGTATTTCCAGCAAATGTTTCAAAGCACTGATGGCTCAAGAGTAGCTCCAGAGTCTCTCTCTAGAGCCATAAAATACTCAAGGCCTTTTCTGTGTCCCTTTATATGCAGTATAAGAAGTTTTATTCCATACATATTCATATGTGTATATAGTATCTATACAAGTATATTTTACCAATACTCATTCTTACCAGACCTTTACACTTTTGCCATGATTATACAAATCAAATAATTGCAGTCAGCTTAAATTTTCCACTCCAATAGAGCTCTAAAATAGGAAAGTGAGCACATATACAGCATGATTGGAAATGCCAGCCCCTTACTGATCCCAATGAATGGTAGTTAGGATACTCATTTATTAGTATATAATTCTTTGTAATTTTATAATGTAAAACTTTTTACCTTTTCTGATTGATTGTTAGATATTTAGTCTGCATCTTCACTACTATAGATTTTGCTTATATATGTGTAATTTATGTCATGTTTCCATTTCTTCTATTATTACAGTTGTTAGTGCTTGCAGAATAATTTTGAGAAGCAATCGGGGCAGCAGCATTGAATATAACAGAAGTTTCTTGGATGCATGGCCTTTGCTGGAAGGCCTGACCCACCAGTGAAGAAATTGACTTGCCTCTCCCAGCAGCTACTGCCTATATTAACTGCCTTTAAGATGACAATATCCATCCAAACCTTCCCATATGCCCCTCCCACATCTCCTTTAGACTCATGACCTCAATTTTCACTAATTGCTATTTCTTGCATATATGTACATACATATATATTTCTATATATAACCTGCTCTCTCCATGTAATGTTACTTACATATGTGTGTGTTCAGGGCTAACTGCTTGACACAATAGCAACATTTAACTTAGAAAAAAGCATACAAAACTGAATAGATTTCAACTTTTCTTTGTTAATGATGCTTTCATAAGAGGAGGTAAGGTCAAATTTCTGGGTATTTTATTTAATATTTATTAAGAGTAAAATTCAAGAATAGAATTAGAGATGTTCCTCACAAATTCATATTGAAACATTCTTTGAGATGTTTGCCACTAGCTTGTACCTCACAGATGGCACCTCAAAGCCTTAGACTTTAAGCCATCACACACAAACTACCTGAGCAAATGTTCTGCACAGCAAACATAAATAAATGAGAATATGAATTTTTCTATCTTGCATCACTAGGAAACAAGGCTTGAGAAACATGTATTCACTCAGCTTATGGAAGAATTTCACTTACTTAAATGTTCTGAATTTTTACGAAAATGTTATCAAAGGAGAACCAAATATTCCCAAATATTTAATGGCATCTCTCAAAAAAGGGTGAAGAGACAGCCAGCCATGGGCTCCAGCAAGGAGACAGGAACAAAAGCATACAGGGCACTTCCCTCTGCACAAATGGACACTCATGTGTGTCCCTAGGACACTTCCTACAGTGTTGGAGGCGGGGAAAGCATCAACTCAGAAGCTCTCAAATGGCTGAAAGCTCATTTTAGTTAAAACTGCACACTCTCTATGGAAACTTTCTGACCTTAAGACTAACGATGTGAATTCAATATGTGCACATTCAAACACTGGTATGTTTGAAGAAGTAACATGATTTGTGTCTGCCAGTCCTGCCTTTCTCCGCTTGTCCCCAAGGAAGGAGATCAGGAGAACCCATGTCAGTTCCTGTCACAAACATGAGGAAAAAGAAAGCAGAATGTGAATTCAAGAGCTGGCAGGCCACCTAGCAAGACTGCCTCAGAAAATGAAAGGTCCGGGCTGCAGCTTATGGTAGAGCACCTGCCTCTGTTCTGCATGAAGTACTTCAACGGAAACTAAACTAGAGATATGAAAGGAACAGGATCCCTTCATTCAGACGCTGGCACCTTGCAGTGGAGTCTTCTTCAACTCTTTCTGCCCTCCAAACTTTGAACACGGGTTTATATAACCAACCTATTTTCTCTATTTTAAATGTTTTTTTTACATTATGATGTGTGTATTATATATGTATCTATGTGTATATATGTGTGGACATATGTATCTGTGTGTCATGGCATATGTGTGTGTGATCATAATCATAGAACAACCTTGTGATTTGACTGACTCCTTCAGCGTTAGTATGAGTCCTGGGGATTGAACTCAGGTTATCATCAGCAGCACCACCTGCTAAGCCACCTCACAGGCCCTCTGTTTCTTCACCTGACTTCTCTTTCTTCTTCTATTATAAGCATTGTTGTTAGATTTCCTAAGAACATCTTGTTTTCTGAATCTAAAAGTTAATCTTTGTTGGATTCTATTTTTAAAATGGAATAAACAGGTGGCTTTTGTAAATATGGCTGGTTGGTACCATTCTAGTGTAGTCAGCTTAAAATATAAAACAGAAACTTGAACATGTGGAAGTCATGGTGTGTAAAGGAGAAGCCTAAGAAAGCTTTTGTCCCCATAGATAACTCATCATAGCGACTCCTCTTTATGACTCTACTTACTTGCTGCTGAATAGTTTTTATCTTAGCTGTACTTTCACTTCTGTTCAGCTCTGCAGTGGAGGCAGTGTTGTGTGTGTGACACCACAATCTGTCACATGGTCGGGTTGTCGTCCCCACACATTCAACATTAGCCATACCAAGTGCAAGGAAAAGGAGAACGCTATCCTCCACACTTAGTTTAATGTCACAGAAAACTGTGAAAAACACACACAGAGTATTCTGTGTGTCCATTTTTCAGTGTGATGTATTTTTAGCTCTCTGCATCCGGCGTGTCTGAATCCAGACTCAAGAGAAAAATATCAGTGAGCCACATATGGTACACTTCTCAGCATCTTGAACATATTTGAAGTAAGCAATATCATCCCTAAAGACTTTTCCAGGGCTAAATAATTCTTGCTAACACTTACAGCCTTCATTAAAAAGGGTTAAAACCCAGGAACAATCCCTGTCAGGTATCCCCTCCCTCTCAAGGTGCTCTTTCTGATATCCTTCTCATCTTCATCAAGGCCCTGGCCATTCTTTGTTATAAATTTTTCATATTCTCTCTCCTCCTAACTAACCCCAAAGCACCCATGTCATCAACTGCCATCTAGATCTTGATGACACCCAAATTCATATCCCTCAGGCAGTTCTCTTTATGAAATTCAAATATAAACTTATAGTCATATATTTTACTTCTTACTGCACAACTCTCCTTGGGGGTGTTAAGACATAGATCTAAATTAATAACTCAGTTATTTGAAACTACTAGCTCCCAAACATTCCTGAATTCATGGCAACTTCATCAAGTTGGGTCTCTATTCATTATAACAACTTCATTTACCCCCACGTCTTCTATTACTGTTCTTGTATTTTCTTTCTCTTCTAACTCATATCAAACTAACTCCATTGGTCTACCTAAAAATGCATCAAGGACTCAGCTATTTCCACTTACAGTTGCTACCCCTGGGTCTAAGCTGCTATCTCCTCCCACCAGCATTAACAGATGCCTTCAACTGGTTCTTCAGTTTCTTTACCCCAGTCCAACTAAATCATAAAGTCTGGTGTCATTGTAATAGTAAGCTATTGTTTCAGATGGTAGTCAAAGCAGGCCACTCTTCTGCTCTAAGTGTGCAGTCTTTCCTTCTGTAAAAGCAAAGACCATCCTCTTAGTAACTTGTGTGATTGCTCTTCTTTCTGATTCTTACAGCCATGCTGGCCTCCCTGTTTGATGACTACATCACATATACACATGAATGTCATCATAACCCTGTAATCATTACCATCACTGAGGTCAAGAGGGAACTTTTGGAGCTGGTGCTTGTCCATAGCATTGACTGTAGTGAAGACTATATACTCACCCAGGTGTTCACTTACCTCAGCACTCATCAAGCTGTATGCATTAAATATGTATACTTTATATGTACCACTGTCATATGGCTACATAAAAAGATTGGCAGAATGTTCCTTGTCCTGAAATGTCATATCTTACTGATCATAGACTGGAAGCCACCTTTCCTCCAGGTGTTATTTGACTTCCCTTACCTAGCTTCTTATATTTCTTCCATCTGTCCAGAGATTCCTTTTGTTACCCTTATGATTTTTATTGTCTCTACTGGGGAATGAACCCAGTGCTTTGTGCATACTGTGACACTGAGCTACACACAGACCTTTCATTTTTTCTTTTCATTTTTCTTTTCTTTTCTTTTCTTTTCTTTTCATATTATCATGGTCTAACATATTTTTGTGCTTAAGTTTATTACTAATTTCAACCTTTGCTAGATGACTGTCTTCACCATCAGAATATATAGGCAATATAAGCAATATAAGGCAACACGACAGCAAACATATTCTCTCTTCTCTCTCTCTCTCTTTCCCTCTCCCTCTCCCTCTCCCTCTCCCTCCCTCTCTCCCTCCCTCACTCCCTCCCTGTCTTCACATGTTCTTTCCTGTCTCCCTCTTGCTTTCTGCTAAATATTTTGTCACTAGAATATACAGTTGTGGCAGGAACATTAAAAAAAAAGAAAATATATTGAACCTAAAAATGAGAAGAGAGGCAGAATAAAGACAACAGGAAACAAAGGGAAAGAGAGAAGGAGGAAGAGAGTGAAAGAGAAAGGGAGGAGGAAAGAAGGGAAAGGAACAAGGCAGGGGAAGGAAAGATGAAGATGAGGAAGGAGAAACAAAAAAAGAGCATTGTTTTCTTTATAGTTGTGAGTGGCCTACTAACAGGAAATACCTAGTTTTGATGACTATTTTCCTCTATGAGAACATTTGTATAGCTTTTAGATTTTTCTGATTAACTTCTCTTTCTTATTGTAATTCTTCATTCCACTCTTAGTAGATCTGAAAATATCCAGGGAAAGATATCAGAGGAAGTGGAGTTACAGCAAGATATCAAGAGGGGCTTATATGGATGATGTTGTAAAAATACACATGTGCACAGATGCTTATGTACACTTCTCACACACACAATCACACACACACACACACACACATACACACACAAACTCAGAAAAAGTGACAGAGAAAGAGACACAGAGACACAGAGATTGTTTTTACTACTAACTAGAGTCCTACTGTTAAAAACAAATATCTTCTTACTCTACAATTCCATAAACTATGCAGAGTTTTTGTTTAAACTTCACAGCTTTAAAAGTGTGCCTTTAGTAATTCCTACTGTTGAGGTCATTATAAGAACTTGTGGCACATTACAGAAGAACCAAGGGCTGGAGTCTGGCGACGGACGGACAGCTGAATAAGGAAGCAGTGCTTCGCACAACGTTCTACAATGGTTCTCACAAAAGGGCAAGAGAAATGAATGGAAGGAGTGGTGCATACATGCACCATTTAACATGTAGTCACTATTTAATAACCAGACTACAGTTTTGAAAATGGATATGAAATGGAATATTTTTTTTAAAGATTTATTTTATATATGTGAATACACTGTAGCTGTCTTCAGACACACCAGGAGAGGAGAGGGCACCTGATCTCATTACAGATGGTTGTGAGCCACCATGTGGTTGCTGGGATTTGAACTCAGGACCTCTGGAAGAGCAGTCAGTGCTCTTAACTACTGAACCATCTCTCCAGCCCCCAAAATGGAATATTTAATTGCTACTGCTGAAGCTAGAAAATCAAATAGTGGTTTATATTAATCTTCATAATTACATTCTGCACATCTAGCTGGACAAATTTCACAAATGCAGAATCTATCAAGTTTGAGAACTAGTTAGAACAAAGTTAGTGAGTGAAAACATCTATTTCTTTATAAAATATATAATGCACATATTGCTTAAATAATATATCTGGTTAATGTTCAATGAGTTAGCAGAATGCTATTTTTATCAATGCATGGCCACCAAATTCACAGTCTAGTGATTTCATAAAAATAGGAGGGAATGCTCCAAACTCTCTGCCAAGGAATCACTCGTCACTAATTTTTATGAAAAACATTGATAGCTCTATAACAGACTCTAGTGGCTAATTTAATGTGGAAATCCTGATTTTTTTTTTTTTGCACACTGACAAAAATCAAATGATAGTGACTTAAAATAATGTTTTTTAATCAAATATCTCATGGCAAAGAAAACCAAGTATAATCAGTTTCATAATGTTAAGAAAATATTAGTGATAAATAATTTTGGAAAGTAAAACATTAGAAATAAACAATATCTCTAGGGCAATGGTCTAGTCAGGCAACTTGGGCTCAGTCGAGTAATAGGCCTAGAACCCTGGTGCCCCAGTGGGCAGTTTCTACCTGCAGGGGGCGGAAGGAGTTTGGCTATAACTCCTGAGTCTTTGACTTCTGTTTCAGTCACAACCTCTCACAGCTGCCCCCACAGGAGAAGTGTGCTCGATCGATCAGGCAGACAATGCCCCAGCTCCCAGCATTCTAGCTGGACCCTATCCCCAGGTATCTGACCGGGCATGCCTTGCTCCACAGATAATGAAGGACAGTTTGTCCCCTCTTCTTTCTTCTTGCTTTTTGTCCTTTCTTCCTCTCTTGCCTTTTTCTTCTCTTTCCTGCTCTTTGTTCTCTTCTCTTGCCTTCTTGCTCTCTTGCTCCCTTTTCTTTCCTTTAACTCCTCTCTCTCTCTCCTTCTTTTCTCCTCTCCTTCCTCTCCTTTCCTTCTCTCTACTTGACCGGACTATTTTCTCTTTCCTATAATAAAATATCTCATTTATACATTGCCTCCTTTTTTTAACTCATGCTCCCCTCCCCAGGCCTCAGCAGGAGAGAGAGCTCCAGGCTCCAGCAGCGAGCCGCCAGGTCCCACAAATATCTAGCAGTTGGTCCAACAACTACTCCAGATATAACTAACAAATGCATTAATAGGTGTGATTTCTATTGGCTAAAAGGTGACAAACACATCTTTTCTGAGCTAATGTCGTTGCTTCCCTTCCTTCAAACTTGAAGAAAATGTGGAGATTTCAGTTAATAGAATAATTAGTAAAAGTAAAATTGTACTTGTTTTCTATATAAATTGCAAATCCTTTTGAATCTAGTCACTGATATGTTGAGAAATGAGTGGTCCCTGTGCAAGAAACAATGTGATAATTGGCTTAGAAAGTTTCTTAAGGACATAAAAGAGAAAGAAAAGGAACAGGAACTTACTGTGTCACCTAGGCTGACCTTGAACACGCATCCTCATTTATTCCTTATCAGTTGGCTAGATTCTGGGATTGTAAGAAAGTCCCACCACACATTGGTTAGTAAGTAGAGACATTGAATGGATCATAGTAAGGGGTTTTGAGTCAGTCAAGTTACACATTTCTCTCTTTCTCCTCAACGATGGACATGTGTTTTAAATATTGACTGTTATGTTTTGCTGTGGTAAATGTTTGCATTTTCCCAGATTGAAAATTCACAAATAAAATCATATTTCTGTCACTATTTCATTCCATGTTCTCAATAAACAAACAAACAAACAAACAAACAAACAAACAAAAAAGCCCCTTGAGCATTATCCAGATTAGTTAGCAAAAAGCATTGGCCCAACTAAAAGTCTCACTTGTGACGCTTAATCCAAAGGGTAATGATTTCCCCCAAGCTTCTCCTGACTTGACCCAAAAACCAGATTAGAGTATTTTCAAATAGATCATCCATGTGGCTGCTGGTTCAGAACTGGTGGCTGCTTTTGGGTGATTGATACAGAGAACCAGGAAATGGAGCTATTCCAAATTTAGAAGTTTACTCTGCCTCTTGGAATCTATAGTTTTCAAGCAGAAAAGATGCATTTTTGTGTGTTAAAATTGTTTTCTCAGTAAAATTCACTAGAAAGGCTTCCTGAAAATCCAGTAATTCTGAAAAACTTAGCTTGCTGAGTTTAATGACTGAAACTTGTTTAACAGAGAGCCTTTCGCTTTGCAATGAACACTAATCCCTGGGGAAAACGCACATTGACTTGTAGTGAACCTTAATGGACACATGCCATGTTGAGATCCTTAGGAACTAATGCAGACTCTCAGTCCTGAGTCCAGGAGGCCTCACATCCTACAGATTGTCCTAGAAGCAGAAGTCAGAGTTTCCTCATCACCTGACCCCTACCCTGACCAACAATGTCTGTCTCTTAGTTGCAAGCTTTGATTTTCTACAATCATAAAATTCACACTATAACATCTTTTCCTTCACATAAGCTTCCTTAGAAATTTCATAAGCAAACAAGAAGCAATTTTCAACACAACCACAAGGGAAAGATAGATTTTGATAATGAATTTTAAGTCAATACCAGCCCAATCATTCATGCTGTATAATGGATTCACTGACATTTAAATAAAGCCCAGTTTTTTCTTTCATAATCATGTAAGTAATAACTAAGAAGAATGAAATGTCCCAATTTATCCATGTTGACTGTGGTTACTTTTTTTTTCTTCGAGACAGGGTTTCTCTATGTAGCCCTGGCTGTCCTGGAGCTCAACTTTGGAGACCAGGCTGGCCTCAAACTCAGAAATCCACCTGCCTCTGCCTTCAAAGTGCTGGGATTTAAGGTGTGCACTACCACTGCCCAGCTTTTTTTTTTTTTTTTTGACTGTGGTTATTTAAAATGGCTAATATTGGTAACAATTTTCACTTATTCAGAGACTAAGCATTAAGGTTTTAGAGTGCCTGAGCTATACACCAGTGAAAGCATGGCTAAACCTCAAGTCATTCTGTCACAGAGAACCTTGTGCAAAGATAATCTGTGTTAATTATGTTTATGACCTTCATTTTTCTGTCATGGGTTAATCTCATTCCTTGGCTAGATGTCATGACCTTGCATTTCTTTTTTATTTCCTTGGAAGACTAAAGATATATTTAGCCATCCTAAATTATGTATCTTATAAGCTAACATTAAGAAATTAAGGTTAAGAAATATATTTTCAACTCTTATAGCAACATAGCAGTGATGCAAATCATCAGCTATGAAAAACATTATTTTTCCTAGTAGAATCCCTTGATGAGAAAAAGCATCCTTGGTTCCTTAGCATTTTTTTTTTAATGTGAGCCACTAGGGACTTTCATACTCCATGGAAGAAAAGTATGTAAAAGGGAAAAGTGTTGAAATTTTAATAAATTCAATTCTTCAAACAGATTTGACAATGAGGGCAAAGACCTTGAGATAAATGGTGTGCTGTCGAGAGTGGGTATGTAGCTGCTTGGTGGAGTCATGCTTTGCTGTGAGTTACGTCCCATCAAGAGAGTTAATTAACAATTGCAGTGTTTAATTCAGCTTTTAAAAGACTCATTAGGCCACTCATCAATGACTGACAAATTTATCCTTACTACTTAGGCATTCTTGTTTATATTTTACAATGTTATTCTTGCTTCTCTAACACACTAACACTGTGATAGGAATTATGGTTAACAGTAACTTTGGAAATGGTTACAGTGGACCCGTATGATTTGGATACATATCTCTAAAGGTCCATTGTTGTTCAAGGCTTAGTCCCCATGTTAGGACTGTTTAGACTTCCTGGAACCTGTTAGGTAGAAGTGGGCTGAAGAGATCCTTTGGAAGGTCTTGAGGACATTTTCCCTTAAGTGAGGAAAATCAGGACCATGGTCTTTGCACTTTCTCTTCTTTCATCCTGCTTCACAATACTAATGAATTATTTTAGGTCAAGCTCCCCACTGTTGCCACTGATATCACTGTTAGATGTTCAGAAACATGGCTAAGGACTAGAGCCTCTAAAACTAAGACAAAATAGATTATTTGCCTTGATAATTAAATTAACTCAGGTTACAGAAAGCTAATTAACCCAGGACATGAGCACTATAGAACAGATAAAGATAACAAATGAAAACAAGAAATAAAGGAGAAAAGGGAAAAATACAAACACACACACACAGAGAGAGAGACAGAGAGAGAGAGAAAGAGAGAGAGAGAGAATACAGTAAAAAAAAACAATGACAGAGTTTAGAAAAACTGAATTTGAGACCTATGAAGCTTTCAGACTTAAAAAGAGCACTTGAGTTAGAATAATTAAAGGGAAATGAATTTCTACTGACATTTCTTATGTGAAAGTATTTGAAAATTATTTATCCCTTTTAAAATTTATATTTTCTCTGTCTCTGTCTCTGTCTCTCTGTGTCTATCTCTGTCTCTGTTTCTGTTTCTTTGGGTTCTGTGTGTGTGTGTGTGTGTGTCTATATCCCTGTCTCTGTCTCTCTGTCTCTCTGTCTGTCTGTTTGTCTCTCTCTCTCTCTCTTGCTCTCTCTCTGTGTGTCTCTGTATCCCTGTGTCTGTCTCTGTATCTCTGTCTCTGTCTGTCTCTCTGTCTCTCTCTCCCTGTGTGTGTGTGTGTGTGTGTGTGTGTGTGTGTGTATGCCTGTGTGCACACATGCATCCCTAAACAAGTGTGGCATGTGGATACCATGGCATGTGTGGATCTCCAAGAACAACTTGCAGGATTGGGTCTCACCTTTCACCACACAGGTCCAGGGGACCATGTTTGGGTTGTCAGGGCTTGTGGCATGTGGCTTTATCTTCTTGCTGGCCCAATTAATTTTTCTAAGTATAGATTTACATAATAGCATGCATACCAGTATGTGTCTGTAATTTCAGCACTTGGGAGGCTGAGGGAGGAGTGCTCTGAGTTTGAGGCCAACCTTATCTACACAACCTTACCAGGCCACCCAGGAACACATAGCAAGACATGGCTCCAAAAATCACACAAAACCTACATCAGAAAGAAAGAAATCAGCAGCTACAGTACTTTCTGAATAAAAGACAATTGGAGGGTAATAGAACATAGAATGGTTGGGGGAAACCCAAGTTTTCAGGTACTTTTGGAAATTCATTAGTCTGAGGCCCAAAAATATAAAATGAAGTTCACCTCCAACTTTATTTAGTAGAAAACAGAGGGTAGATTTGGTCAGTTTTAAAATGGCTACGGACATATTCTATCCATCCTTCCATTTACTTCAATTTCAACTCTTAGGCCACTATCAGGATGCAAATATTTTATTATTTGTACAAAATCTCTGCTATTACATTGAAGAAATTTAGACTTGACTTTATAATCATAAGCTGCACATATTCATGTAGACATGCTTTATATGTGCACAGTCTGTTTTGTAATTCAGGAAAATATCATTAAGCATTTCCCTTCCCATGTCATACAGAGTTCTTCCTGAAACTAGCCCCATAAAAGGCCTTTCCTTTCAGAGTATATACATCTCCTATGATGTCTCACTCTCTTTTTCTGCATTCTTAGTTGTCCACTGGAGTTCATCAGTTGGGGTGTGTGTGTAGGCTATTATTTTTCAAAACCTTCTTTAATAAGGGTTCTTAAACACTTCAGCCTCCCTTCTAGCTCACCTACTAGAGGTAGATTGGAAGAAAGGTTAATGGGAAACAGGGGTTATGGACCTGTTTCAAATAGTTCTCTGAGGCGATTCTGGTCTTCCTTATCAGAAGATCAGCAGTCCATTTCACTAGTGTCATGATTACTGCTATCTAGTTCTATAGTGTCACCCAGTGTAAATCAACAGTGGCTGCAGGATCCAGCTGGAAACAGCCAGGCCCTGTACAATAAGCACAAGCCTTTGGCAGCAGCATAAAGCAGCCAGAATGCCATGAGGCACGTTTCTCTCTACAAAGTCACGACAAGTGAGGATCAGCGAAGACCAACAATGCGTCACCAGGCAAACCAATGTAAGGGCATCCTCTCATTGTCTGTGAGGTTTATAGTCTTTCTCAATACTACATATTCTGTCAAGCATCTGCTCAAGCAAAGCATGGACTCTCACAAGACAGATTCCAGAAAAACACCACGTGTCTGTTCCAGCAAAACATCCTCTCCTAAGACAGCTTCACATGAAACAACTGGGTCTCCAAAGTACCCAGTAATGTCCACTTTGGGAAGGGATTTTTATTTATGTCTACATAAACACTGTTGGCGTTGGATAAAGCTTTTGCTGTGACTCAATAATTATTGCTGGTGTCATACTCTAGGACTCCGAGACAACAAATCAGATGTTCCCAGAGCATTTCTGTCCGGGATCTGATGATGCAAGCAACTGGCATGGTTGCGTAATAGCTCTCTACTGTGCGCCTCTCTAAAAGAATGCTACAAAAATGAACCCAGATTGACACATTGTCACTGTCAATATCCACGATGGGGAGGGTCCTAGGAACAGTTGTTTCAGATGAGATTGTCAAGAATTTTGTGGGTTTTCTTTTTATCATATTACATATATGAGGCTTAAATCCACCACATTTTAAAAATGGTGTTTAATAGCATGATCAAAGGATTCTTTAAAGGGATGGATTTCTATCTAGCTAGAGTGTCATTTTTTTAAGGAAATATACTGGGAGCAGGAAAAAGTTAGACGTTCACCATGCTTGACTTGGTAAATTTTTCAAAATTCCTTGAGTGATCCCTTTCACCTACACTAAATATTAAACCTCAGATATTTACTAGCTAGCATAAATTTCAAACCTATTTTATTTAGAACATGTCCTAGTAACAATGGAAGTTTGCCCTATCCATTAACTGCCGATCCTCACAACTTAGACCTCCTTTTTTTTTCTTTTTTTTTTTTAAATAACTTTTAAATTATAGCTGATGCATA
>NW_022196905.1:214781406-214795632 GCF_008632895.1 Mastomys coucha
ACCCAGGATAGCCAAAACTATTCTCAACAACAAAGGAACCTCTGGTGGAATCACAATCCCGGAACTTAGACCTCCTTATATGTGAGAACTGCATTGGAAAGAAATGGCTGGCTATCTGATTCCTTTTCAATAGTTTCCCTCAATACCTTTCCTACCACAGTATTAATAAGGGACTGAGAACTGTGATTTCCTTGGGAGAAAGGTGGCCTGGTGAAATGGATAAATACTATTCCGTCTCCTTTTGACGGAAGCTGCAAAATAGCTTTTTCTTTTGTTTTTTTGTTTTTTGTTTTTAATTCTTCAGCTTCTCCATTGCCAATTTGTACTCCATCTCTAAAGCTCATGACTCAGTCCTGGGTTGAAATGTAAAATAATTTTTTTAGAGTTATAACTTCAATTTTTTATGTCCTTAATACAGAGCAGATACCTATGGCATTTGTTAATTTCAAACATAGCTGCCCAATGTGATAGGAGTACTTGTTTTTTTGCCTGGCAATGCAAAAACTGACCACTACTTACTCAGGCATTTTATCCAAATATGAGGTCCATTATCTGTTGATGGTTGGAAGTGAATGGGTAAATGTTCTGGGTCAAATCCACATTTCCATTTATATGAGTTAGAAAAAAAGTTTCAGGTAGCCTAAACACTTCCCCGCAAAATCTTAGGATGCATGAAAAAGTCAAAGAGAGAGAAAGATAAAGTCAGATCAGTAAAGTCAAAGAGGGACCTGTTTCCCCAACACAATAGAAAACAAGAAAGTAGTTGACACAAAACACACATACTGACAGGAACTGCTACTCTTGCAGCTGCAAAGGCAGATCTCAACACTCTCCAGATCTTTCCAAATCCACATCCTGGAGAAGAGCAAGCTGAAGGTAACATTAGCTGTATTCACCTTGGCTGTCCTGAGACCCAAGCTGAATATGATCCAAGAAATGATGATCCACCATTTATAACACAGCTGTGCATGAAACAAGGCCAAAGCCTCATACACCCCAGCTCTGGCCCCTGTCCTTGGAAGTTTTTTCTCACGTTCTCACATCCTTAGCTCCCATATTCTCCAGTTCCCCTGAGCCATCTCTACAACAATAAGACCACATCTTCCCAAATTAAAAGTTCTAGTAATTTTTGTACTATGAAAGTGTACTGCATATAGGGCTTTGCTGTTTTGTTAGCTGTGGGCATATACAATGACAGAGATTTTTTTGGGCCATGTTATGAATGTGTATGTGGGAGGTTATTTCACACACATTCCTAAAGACAGGCTCTTTTTTTTTGTAGGAAAGAGAGCACACGAACATTTCAGCTATACTTCAATGTACACAGCAAACTCTGGCTTCTGGTCAAGGACAGTGGGATAGATATGGTGGGAGTAGGGAGGAGGGAGGAGATGAAGTCTCTCTCCGCCTTTGTAATAAAAACCAAACTGAATCCATATGTTGTTAGAGCAGTGTGAAACACTGTGGTTTCATACTATAGCCATTTCAGATTTTAATTGGAAAAAATGTTTGTTTGTGAATGAAAAAAAAAATGAGAACATGACAGTCCTAGGTATTGTTGAGCAGGTTTAGTGTAGAATGAAAAAGAAAATAGTCAGAGATGCCTGCAAAGGGCCAGACTGAACCAGGCCAACTGACCAAACGGGGTTGTGGGAGAAGAGAGTGGGAGCAAGCAAGGAGCCAAAGGCTAGTATGCCAAGAACACCAAGAGAACCGAAAGGATATGTATCCAAAATGGTTGGGTTATATAGAGAAGGGAGTCTTAGGGAAAGAAAACGAAACTCAGGCAGGTTGAAGGTAGTGGACAGGATAGTGGACAGACCATCCTAGATTAACTCTGTAGTATAACAGGTCCCAGTAAGTGAGGACTGAGGACATTGTCAGCAAGAGTCCTCTCTGATGTGTTATGTAGGCATCTTAATCATTTGGCCTGCTTTCTTTGAGATCTCACATTTTGCTTGTTTTGTTTGTGTCCTTTTCTTTTTGTCCTTCTCCCCCTTTCTTTCCCTCTTCCCCCCCTCCCTCCTCCCCCCCTCTCTCTCATACACACACACACACACACACACACACACACGTACATAGATATAAATAACAGACAGAGATAGAGAATTCATTAAATCAGTTATGTTAAAATAGTAACAGTTGTCTTACACCTGAAAGCGCTGAAGTCAGTCCATCATTGAGACTGGATTGCTCTGTAGTCAGTCAGCTGCTTCAGACTGGAGAAGCTGACAACCTAATAGTTGCTCAGTTCCCAAGGCTGTGTAACAAGACCCCAGCCATTACCATGATAGATACATTAGAGGCACCATTATGACCTTAAAACCCAACATGCAGACCTCAACACCTTCCAAGATAGGATGAAAACTCCTCCAAGGTTCCCAGCAAATCTGTTAAAGTCCTTTTGCTTTTTGGCTGCTGTACTTCTGCTTCTTGCTTATAGAAGGGAAGCAATTAGAATCTAGTTTGTGCATAAAAAGCAAAGACCTATGTGATTGGTGCAAATTTCCCGTGGCAAAGTTTCTTTTACTCTTTAAGATCGGCTATGTGGTGGTCTTTCGTGGACTTACCTCACCACATTTTGGAAGTTCCAGCAAGATCTTCAGAGACAAAGACACCAGGATACTGGGGATCCTGAATTCCTTCTTGTGTTATAGCACATAAAAAGGGCATTTCCTAGGGCCTGGGCATCTTGAGATATTCCAATTCCCTACAAGTTTTTTCCCCTCTTGTCTTACCATCCCAGAGGTTCCTGATGTGTCCATCCTAAAACAGGAAACTAAAAATGTTTCCAGAATCTGTCACATTTGGAGATGACCTTTTATGGCACCTTATTTAAGAAAGGCTGGACACAGCCATAAATCTGTCAGGGATCTACATGAGATGCGTCTGTGTGGCCACTTCTGGTTGCCTTCGCTCTTTGCCTATTTGTGAATCTTACTGTGTATTTCTGTCCATTCTTTTGGTTGGGGAAACAGATCTAAAATGGAAAAGGGGATGAAAAGTTCTAAGACACCATAGACATATATGTCAAAACACTTCAAGTAGGGTTTTATGGACAAGGATCGGTATGGTGTCCACATCCTGAAAAACTCTGGGCCTTCTGTGAAATTGTTTGGCCCAGTTTTGCAGTTGAGTAGCACAGTGAAGGATCTTTGAACTCCTAGACCACTCAAGCCATCTGAAATGTTGTGACTGGGGACCCCAACCATTGCAGCAAGAGTTGATTCCTAAGACACAAAGGAGTCTTTTTCTGGGACTGTGGGTTGGCTCCTGAAGAAAAGAGGCTCTGATCTACACAATACTATGCCTGCTCTCCTGGTAGCCTCCTAAGCTGCTAACAGCCAGGCATACATTGTACTCAATGAAGTTGTAAAATCGAGTCTTCCAGGGGATACACTGACTCCTTCATGGCCCTAGAAAGGAAACCATCACAACCTACCTGCGGTCTTGGGTGATGCAATCCCACATATGTAAAAGCTAGGGCCTGAGAGGAAATTGAATGGTATTGTTAAGCACTGATGGAAATATATATATAAATGTTGAGACTCCGGCAGAGAATTTATTATCCAAAAGAAATCTACCTAAGGTCATCCAGCCCATTGGCTCAAATTTGCCCATCTCGGTACTCCTGGAAGCTCCCAAATTCCAACTTTCCCAGGAATTCCTTTGTCAGCTGCAAAATGAGAAACTAAAATTAAAGACTAAAGTAGTAAAATCAAGCTCCTTAGTATTCAGGATGCTAGAAGGAGTAGATTAGTTTTCTTAACCATTCCCACCTGGACACAGGTAAAGACTGTTCACTATAGCTGGACCCCAAACTCCAATATAATGTCAGTATTAGAATTAACCAAACAATAAACTCCACTTCCTATCCTGACAACTGCAAATGGGACCAACCTATTTTCACTCTGGGGGACCTCCAAGAAAAGGGTACTTGCTTGATGTCACTAAGATACCCACTGGTTGTTCCCCTTTTGCAGATTCCTGTAGCCATACACAGCAGGTTAACTCCAGCAGAAGCAGTTTAGTATATTTCTAGGCCCCAGAGACTACATGACTTGCTTGCACTAAGGGATTATCCAAGTGTGCAACTCCTGAATGGTCTGCAGTGAGGATGGTATGTGAGGAAGTAGTCTTTGCATCCTCACGTACCATTATGCCACAGGTGTTACCTATAATGGAGAAGAAGACAGGACCCATCTAAATCTAAATTCTGGGATTCCCAGTGTGTGATGAGCCATCCCTAATCTCATTTTTCTATTGGTATGGGCATTAAAGGCTCCAGAGCAGTTGGAACCTCAGCCCTAGTCATGGGGCATAAGTACATTAAGGAAATCAGTGCTCAGCTCAACCTAGACCATCTAGAAAATTTCCTGCCCAGAAGCCCAAATAGACTCCTTGGCACAGTTGGACCTACTCCTTATGAAAGAAGGAGGTCTCTGTATGACACTAGGAGAAACATGTTGCTTCTGTGACAGCCAGTCAGGAATAATCAGAGAAAATTTAGCCATGGTCAGAAACAGCTTTGAAAAGAAAGACATCAAGAATCTGACAGCTGGTTCCAATCCCTGTCCTCCTAGTTCCTGTGGTTAATTTCTCTGTTCATGGTCATTGCTGGGGCAAGGGTCCTTTTGCTCCTAGCCCTCACTGTTGTACTCTGTTCAACTGCCTACTCTCTGCAAAACAGAGAGGAAATTCTGTTAAATTGCTGAGCTGAGGGAATGATATAAGTCCTTGCCCCATAATGAGTCCATAATTTGGCTCACGGCTATAGAACCAGTGAGGATGGTAAGAGGTCTCCCAGACCATAGCACTCATAGGCTCTAGCACCTGCCATAGCTCTAGAACAGTCCTCAACAAAAAGTCTCTAAATATAGTAATCTTGCCTTTTGGCTCTGTAGTTCTGATTCTCGCTCAGTGAAGTGTGTCAACCAGAACATGGCTTTTTTTTATAAAGGCTTGGTGCTGTATGATTTGAGCAAGTTAGAGAATAAAGACTACTGTTTGCTTTTGTTTTATTTTTTTGTTGTTGTTGTTTGTATTATTTTCAGCTTTAAAAGTGTTTGTCTTGTGGTCTCTAGTGGGCTTATCTCACATCAGTATTGTGTTCCCAAAGTCCTTATCTGGTGCTAAAAATCTGGCAGTCTCCTACTTAGTTCTTAGAGAGCTGGTCTCTAGTCAGTGATAGTAGTTATTGCTGGTTTTGTTATCAGTATGGAACCCACAGCAACGATGGAGTTAATGATCTTAGCATCAAAATGAAAGGTCAAGTGTACAAAAGATGAATAGTCTCCCTTCTGCAATTTCCATCCTTTTATCTCAGGGTTCCGTACAAAAGGTACTACTCACCCTCAGAGTGGGTCTTTCCACATCTGTTAAAGCAAGCAGGGAAATTTTTGGTTGATGGTCCATACTATGTTGATTCTAATTTGTGAAAAGTTGGCATTAAAAAAATCAACTGTCACAGACAAAGCTCAGGAGTTCAGTTTTGAGAGGGGTTGTCATCTGCGTTCCACCTCCTGTGCCCCCTACTTCTCACCAAGCTTCAATTGATTTTTGCATCACAATCATTTCTATTAAAATCTCTTCAACTCTTTGACTATTTTTCTACTTATCATTTCACACACAAAATATGCCAACCATCCTTCATGCTTCATTGCAGAAAGAATGTTTTGAAAAGATATCCACGACCAAGCTGACTGTTATCAGTCAAAATTATGAGCACAGTTTCAAGTGAGTCAGCAGGACTGCCCGGATTTATTTTCTTTTTCTTGAGGATTCACCTGCCATAGCTATTTCAACCATCTGGTCTTTTCATCTCTGTAGTCCTCACTCTTATCTGACAAAAGTTGTCTGATATTTTATGTAGAAAGCAGAAGCATCAAAAAATGTATGTCCTTGAGTTCCCATCATAAAACAATTTCACCTTTGTCTCTCACTGTAACTATTTGAACAAACTCCTGTAGTTGTGCACAAAATTCCTGTACCCTCGTTAGTTTGAAGAATTTTCCCACTTCTTTCAGTCGTTCTTTGTCAGTGGTTTCTAATTCTTTCATTGCTTTGCTTACCTCTGTGAGCCCACAGACATGGTGGGATGCCTGTCATCTTCAGAACTGGCCCTCACTTAATACTTTGTTTTCCCTCAAGCTTCCATGCATTGCTTTGGTCAACTTTTCTCAAAACTTCTTGGGAGAAATGACCCTGCCTTCTGCCTTCCCAGCTGCCATGCCATTTTCTTTCCTTGCTTAAATAAATGGTTATTTGAGACTATTTTTCTGTTTAGCCCAGAAACTACTTTAATTCAATGGTATTTCCTTACATGAAACAATCCAGTACACCCTCTTCTGTTTATATGTTTCTTCTGACACTACTCTACCCAAGCCTCTTGATTGAGCTCCAGATTTTGTATCCTAGAACTGTTCATTTGACATGTTAGACTTACAGGGCCTCTATTAATTACTTTCCCTGTTGCTGTGATAAAATGTTCTGAGCAAAACAACTTGATGAGAAAGGGAATATTTTGCCTCACAGTTTGAGAACATAGTCCATCATGGTAGGGAAATTCATGTGGTAGGATCTTTGAGCATTAGCCACATCGGGTCTGGAGCCAAGAAGAATAAGATGAAAAATTTTTATGTTCATCTGGCTTTCTAAATATTTCTATTTAGTTAGTCCATGATTCGAGCTCAGGGAATGGTGTCTCCCATCTTTAGGACCTGTTTCTACCATAACCAACTTAATCAAGATGTCCCTGGCAGGCATGCTCAGAAACTTCTTAGATTATTCCAGATCTTATCATATTGATAACCAATATCACCCCTCATAGGGTCCAAAAAAAGACCTTTTGAGAGTCTCCTGGCCTGCATCTAGTTGCTACACAGTGCCCCATTTTAGTAAAAGACAATACTGTGCCCTACAATCCTACACAATCTCAATAGCCTTTATCATTTTTTTTCAAACATCTCATATTCATATTCTCAAGGAAGTTCTAGTTGCTCTGCTATTAGGAAATGCCTTGAATTAAATCATTAGATATAATGCTGATAATAGAAGAATTAATAGTTGGAGAACAGAGTATGTGAAGGGATTCAACAAAGGGGAAGTTTCAGAAAGAAACCTAAGTATTGAATTAAGAAAGTAAGAGCAATGACTACATGCTAAATTTATGTTTTCACTTCATCCCTGTTTTGTGTGTGTGTGTGTGTGTGTGTGTGTGTGATTGGTTGTAGAAAGAAATCATAAATTTTATTTGTAATTGTGGAATTATCACTTACTACTGAGACCATGAATTTATTAGTTAGATATTTTGCATTGGAAATTTTCTCTAATTTTTGTTCAATTGTTTTAACTTGGAAGAGGATTTTCTATGAATATTATATACAAACAAGTAGGCAGTAGAAAAGCCATGGTGGTACCTTAAAATCTGAAAGGGAAAACAATATGTAAATGCAATGATTTCTGAGTGATCAACAGCATTTGGATTGATTTCTAATATACATGATCTGGAAAGGCACATACAGAGTAAGAATTCAAAGTACAAATTAGCTACCACCACCATCTTAGCTTTCATCAACCTGAACATATGCTCTCAAACAATATTGGTGTTTTCATGGTGGTGGTACTCCTATAGAGAAGAGAAACTACAGAGACTACAAAGGAATTTGTTCGTGAGAAAGCTACTGATGTCACTTTCTAATGAAGAAAAAGAGTAATGATTTCCTAGCAGTAACACCATCCTATTGCTATAGCCTCCTGTGCTTGGTTCGAAGAATCTGAAATACCAAATTTTATTGTTCAACATTAAATTTTCTTCTTTTCTCTCTCTCTCTCTCTCTCTCTCTCTCTCTCTCTCTCTCTCTCTCTCTTTCTCTCTCTCTCTCTCTCTCTCTTTCCCTTGTTCTTTTGTACTTCTTCAATCCCTAACATTTTGTCCTTTCTTTTACTTTCTTTATATTTATCCTTATATCAAATTATTCAAGTATAATTTACATTTCAGTATTAGTTTAGAGTTACTGATCACAAATTGTTGGGCAAAATGTTGTCTTCAGGGTTATTCACAGTGAGGTTAGTCACGTGCTGATTTTTCCACGTTTATTAAAGGTCTTAGAAAAAGAAAGAAGGAAATATAAGAATTTCTTTTGAAAATAAAAAAATGGTTTTATATAAATTTATTTCAATTTGTCAAACTTCACTTACAAATAAATAATATGAATTTACTAAAAATCTGAAGATGTAACAACAAATGATGAAATATTGGTGAGTTGGTAAATCAGGACAGATAAATCAGTCAAGTAGTTGAGGAGACAACCAGACCAGACAAAATATTTTTAGGATGTACTTAATCACAATGATCTTGAGTGCATTTTCATGTGTGACTAAGGACTCCTCTGTCTGCCTTCCTACTCTACAAATTGGCATCATATCTATGACTTAGTTTGGCCAATGGAATATGAAGCAGTATGTCAACTCTGTCCTTTGCCATGATTCAAGAGTCTAAGACTAAGCCTTTCTGGTTTACCCAGGTCAATGAAAGAATGAAGACAGAGAAAAGACCACCTAGTTAGGCTAATCCATTTCAAATATGTAATGGAGACAAGTAAATCTTACTATTGCCAAAACTGTGGCACATGTATGTGTGTGTATGTGTCTGTGTGTGTTTCCAAATATGCTCATGAACCAAATTTAAGATGCTGTGTTTTAAAGAGAATGTTATAATGTGATCAGATTTGGAGCCCTGTAATTTGGTTGAAGTTGTTACCCAACTTAGGTGTCACAGATTGTGAACTAATATCTCTGGCTCAGCCACCCACCCTCAATTAAGTCAGTTAAAGGAGTCAAAATTAACAGTAAAGGGCACAAAAAAGAGATCATGTTTATAATGGCTACACTGGGACAAGGGACAAAGTGATCCAGGGGCTTCCCCAAATCTATTTTGATGATCCACACTAACAAGAGGGCAGAGTTTAAATAGAAATCAGAAAACACGCATAACTAAATATTCCAACAAGATATAGTCCTCTGTCCACCACCTTTCCAGCTCCCATTCTTTCCTGCAAGGTCCTTCTCTTCTGCTAACTCAGTTGACATTTGTAAATCTTTTTCCAGAAAACAAGCTCCTCCTCTAGATCCCTCCTGGGCTTCAGCCACTTCATTTCGTCTCCTAGCAGATTTCCTGGAAAACTTCCAGTTTCTTGGGACCCATCTTTGTATACTGTGATAGTCAAAGAGGGAGAATATGTGTCTCTTCAGAATACATCTATCCCTGCCAGTCAGGTTAGTTGCAAAGTAATTTATATTTTAGAATTATTCATTACCAAGCATAACAGCAGCATAAGATAAATAAATCATGATACTTCAAGAAATGAACATTTTCTCTATCTGCAAAATGAAAAAGAAATTTCAGGTAGAAATCATATTTTCTGCTTATAGCTAAATGGTCACTACCATGTAGATACAATCTGTCCCATAAAGGTCCATATCATTAAAACTTTGACACCAATCTGCTTACTGTTGGGAGGTATATAAAATCTTGTTGGGGTAAAGACTGCTGGAATCCATTACTTATTGAGGGTGCACCCTTGAAATAGATACTGGCATCTGAGTCTCTCTTCTTTATCCTTGTTTCCTAGATACCAGGAGATGAGCATCTTCTTCTAGCACATGCTTCCTCTCTAATGCTCTAATCTACTGTGCTAAAGTAACACAGTAGAAAAACTAGGGACTGAAACTTGCAAACTCTTTAGCCAAACTAAACTCTTCAGGCTTTAAGTTGTTTATTGTATATGTATTGTCATAGTAATAGAAAGTTATAACTACTTTCACAGTACTTGCTGAGTAAGAGTGTGAGAGAGACAGAGACAGTGAGACACAGACAGAGACATGTAAAGAGACAGAGATAGAGGCAGGTATTGAAGAGATATATAGAATATGGGAGAGGGAGTAGTTGGGAAGAAAATGAATCAGGAAGAGTGGAAGAAGATAGGAAAGTAGTGGTGAGATAAATAGGATTATATTACATTGTGTATATGTTTGAAAAGCCAAAAGGATAAAAGAAAACAAGCTAAAATACCCATGGGTCTTTCTACAACTTAAACACAAGCATAAAGCTTTCCTAGTTTTTCTAAGATTGCTAACTTCATTTTGGCTATCTGCAATATTGTGTCTGTATTCTAACCTAAATATGAAAAAAATATAACTAATTGGTAGGTGTGGTATTAAATTTGATAAGGTTTAGATGTATGCAAAAATTCTAAATTAGTTTTTTTGTTAACACTGAGTTTCAGGAGATTTCATTTATTTGCATAAATAAAGGTCTAACATTGGAGCAATTGAACTCTTAGCAGAAGATAATGATTAAAACTAGAAGAAGGAGAAGGAGAAGAAGGAGGAGGGGAAAGAGGAGAAGGAGAAGAAGGAGGAGGAGGAGGAGGAGGAGGAGTAGGAGGAGGAGGAGGAGAAGAAGAAGAAGAAGAAGAAGAAGAAGAAGAAGAAGAAGAAGAAGAAGAAGAAGAAGAAGAAGAAGAAGAAGAAGAAGAAGAAGAGGAAAGCAGGATTCTCACTAGGAGAAATGGTTGTTGTTGACTCCAGATGCATGGTGCTGGGAAAGTTTTAATGATAAATTTGTACCTAAAAATGCTAACTTTCTAAGGAATTTATATGGTTTCTGTATGTAATCATAGGCCTTAACTAAGTTTTTAGTAAATTAAAACAATTACCAAAAAAGCCATTATATTTCCATATACATGTCTTTTTCAGAAATTATACTCAAACTCATACCCATGCTATTATTGTCTTCTACAAATTGGCAGTCTGGATACAAATACTCTGAGGAAATGATACCAAACAGATATGCAGTTTTCTAATATTCAACACAAAGTCAAGATCATTCACGGTGATTGTTTGGCACATTTGTCAAGTGCAGGGACATGGCATAGGATGGGATAGAAGGGAAGCTCCTGCTATCACAATCACACCTATGCTTGCCAACATGCTGTCCCTCTGTTTTCTCATTCACGCGTTTTTTAAAATGAAGTTCAAGATGCTTTTCAAAGAAATCAAATATAGATTATAAGTCTAGTGAGGAGATAAACTACAGAACAGCAAGCTCTCCTTTCTAGGTAAAACACTTCAAATGTGAGACTTTCCACTTTCCATCAAACACGACTCTCCAGGGTCCCTCCGGCTGTGGGTCCTCTTCTTTTTTTATCTCCAGAGCAAGGATGTGGTCTGTGGCTCCCATGCCTATGAGCTGCAGTTGTTGGAAGGTGTTGGGTTATACATGACACTCAGCAGCGTCCTTCCTAGACACTCTTAGATCTGTCCATAGTGTTAACATTAAATAAATCCCATCTCTTCCATATGAAAAGACAGATATGCTACTGTCATATACATGGTTTCACCTTGCTTAAGGCAGGTACCCACATGCCCAAACATGCTTTGCTTTTAAGTCCATACTCTTTACTGTTCTTCACCTGGCAGGGCTCCAAATCTGATCACATTATGACACTCTCTTTAGTTTTAAAGAGCATCTTAAATTTGGTTCATGAGCATATTTGGACACACACACATGAACACACATACATGTGCCACAGTTTTAGCAATAGTAAAAGGTTTCTGAATGCACAATGTCCAAAACTTAATTGACAGTCACATGTGTAATGTGCCCAAGATATTTCTGGCATTGCCCACACATGCATGCTGCTTTACATTATTTCATCACAGCCTGGAGTCTGAAGCCACAACAAAGACACTTTTCAGTGTCTATATCATTACACCATACAATGCCAGTGAATGTTTCCTGTAACATGGGCTCAGAATAAAAACCACTCTGTTATGAATGGCAATGTTTTTATTGTACACAAACTTTTATAATCCTAAAATAATTTAGTTCCAAAACAGAGACTACATGGTATCTCTGTTATCATTCTCTAGCACAGAAGTATCAAACTAATATATCTTTGGGTTGTATTGTGTTAGAAGGTTTTATTTTAAAAATTGTTATTGTAGTTACTGAGCTGGGCATCCTAAAAATATCATTGAATGATATTTTGATTTGGAATTAGCATAGAATTTCTTGTAACTTATGAAGTGACCAATAAACATACTTCTACAATTTGTTCTACATATTACAAAATGTTATTCTCAGCAATCATGGTTATATAATCAATCAACTCCATAAGCTGGTGAAGATGCTTCATATCCTGTAGTGTCAAATATTCAGCCAAGATTTCTTCATGTAGAAATACATAAATACATTCAACCCACTATTGTGCAAATTTGTTTTCTTCTTTACATGGTGATAAAAAATATTCATACTAAAGAACTACTTTAAAATAATTTTATTGTTTATTATTAGTAAATGTTTGATTTATACATGTACTCTAGATATTAAAGATAACAAAATTTCTCAGGTCAAGATAAATCTTTATCTTGAATGGATAAAGATTAGGAGGCTGTGCTCTCGAATGTACTAAGGATTGGAACAAGTTCCTTAAAAACAGAAGTCTATTGCTGCCTGTTAAGGTCTATTCTATAAAAGTACAGAGATAGGCAGGCATCCAGCCTCTGTAGGTATTTGGAGGCACTTGAGCAACCACACCACATTATTGCTATACTCGTTCTGTTTCCACGAATATTGCCAAAGTTTAGTTCACACATCTGGCTACTAGCACTCACCTATGTTTAGAACCTTAGTTCAAAATCTGAATTAAATAAGACTAAAGTTCACGTTGCTTGTGAGTAAAGTTATCAAAGGAGACTTAATAGGTAGTGATAATGTCCATTTTAAACATTATTTGAAGGGGTTTTAGATACTTTATCTTTCATGAGCTCAATATATCACTTAGAGGGTGTCTTAGTTAAGTTTCCATTGTTGTGATAAAACACCATACTCAGAAGAACTTGATAAAGTAAGGGCTATTTCATCTTACAATTTTTCAGGCCATACCCCATCAGTGATGGAAGTTAGAGCATGAACTCAAGACAGGAGTGTGGAGACCGAAACTGAAGCAGAGGCCAGCGATTAGTACTGATTGCCATTTTGTTCCCCATGACTTGTTCTCAATAGGGCATTCAAAGAAATGCCATTATAAAGTTGCCTACAAGTATTCTAATAGAAGCATGTTTTCAACTGTGATTCCTCTGTTCAGATAACTCTAGCTCACGCCAAGTTGCCAGAAAGAAATCAGGATAACCACTTGTGAGATGAGAACTCTGAGAAGGCCTACTACAGACACATTGCTCTGTTCTTGGTCAAATCCCCTGGATAAAACACACAGACTTTTACTTACTCAATTTCCTTCTGAGAAATATTTAAAAAGGACTGTAAGTCTATCTTCCAGGACTCTGCTCAAGCTTAGGAGCCATGAACGGCTGCAGCAGCAGACACATTGTACAAAGAACATCCCATTCACAATGCAGATAAAGATGCAATTGTACTCTAAAAATACTCCTCACCATCTTATTTCTCATTGAAACATGTAGATTCTGACTGTGATATTGTAAACATGACAGTCCTCTTAATGTGAACTGAATTAATTGATTTATTAGGAACAAAATAGCTATGTGGGCTGAACTAAATTGGCTTATTAAGGATTCAACAGCACTAATTGCTTGCATAGTGGCCAAAGGAACAAAGGGAGGAGTGAAGGAGAGGGAAATGCCTGTCAGAGGAATACGGGCTCACCAGATCCAGTCAGGCAAAATGCCTTTCCCTCAGAGTGGCTTGAACAAAGCTTCCAGACTCCTACCAGGAGCAAGAGATTTAAATTCCATGTTAGCTCAAAGAAAAGTCTCCTTGTGTTAGGGACTATGTCTTGTTCTGCCTGTACAGATATCTAAGGACAAACACAGGGGAAAAGGACGACTTCTACCATAGGGGACTGGGCTGTCTTGGGGGTGGGGGAAGTCTCTGGGACCAAATACCTGTTATAGATGAACAAGGAGGCTTCAGTGAGACAAGCAGAAAGCCATATACCAGACAGGGCTATGAACGAGGAAGCTTCAGCGAGACAAGCAGAAAGCCATATACCAGACAGGGCTATGAACGAGGAAGCTTCAGCGAGACAAGCAGAAAGCCGTATACCAGACAGGGCTATGAACAAGGAAGCTTCAGCAAGACAAGCAGAAAGCCGTATACCAGACAGGGCTATGAAAGAGGAAGCTTCAGTGAGACAAGCAGAAAGCCGTATACCAGACAGGGCTATGAACAAGGAAGCTTCAGCG
>NW_022196905.1:214795642-214803597 GCF_008632895.1 Mastomys coucha
CGTATACCAGACAGGGCTATGAACAAGGAAGCTTCAGCGAGACAAGCAGAAAGCCATATACCAGACAGGGCTAGCATCTCTTGAAGTGACCTTTTCCCTCTACTCTCTTAAGAACATCTCATACAGCCAGTTAGCTTTCAAAATCTAAGGAAATAACTGTCAGCAAAAAGGGTTAGGGTGGGTACCAGACTGTACTGGCTGGTTTTGTGTGCCAACTTGACACAGTCTGGAGTTATCACAGAGAAGGGAGCTTCAGTTGGGGAAGTGCCTCCATGAGATCAAGCTATGGGCATCTTCTCAATTAGTGATCAAGGGGGTAGGGTCCCTTGTGGGTGGTGCCATCCCTGGGCTGGAAGTCTTGGGTTCTATAAGAGAGCAGGCTGAGCAAGCCATGGGAAGCAAGACAGTAAGACACACCTCTCCATGGCCTCTGCGTCAGCTCCTGCTTCCTGATCTGCTTGAGTTCCAGTCCTGACTTCCTCTGGTGATCAACAGCAATATGGAAGTATAAACTAAATAAACCCTTTCCTCTCCAACATGCTTCTTGGTCGTGATGTTTGTGCAGGAATAGAAACCCTGACTAAGACACAGACAAAGAGAAGGCAGCAAAAGCAAGGAGGAGTTTTGCATGAGCCCCTGTAACAATGCTAAGTTAAGAAGAGGCCACTGTAACATTTATTCATGATATATTTACAATGCTCTCTTGTTACCATGTATATGCCTTCAGTATGAAGGACCTAAATATATAACATAAATTACCCATTTTAATGATTAGGTTTGATATAATATGGAGATATTTATAGATGTGAATGAATGGCAAAAATATGATTTACTGTTAAGAGATGGAATGAGAAAACAGGGCCACATAGTTATTCACACATTTTTTTTTGGCCCTTCAGTTATGGATAGCACTGCTTCCTCCAGGACAGACTACTCTAGAAGGGCTACTGCAATTTCCCTTTGGTCACTGGTGCATAGAAAGGGGTCAGATATTTAGGGTAGTATTTTTAGGATATATGGCTGATGCAGGCAAGGATTCAGGTTTACTCTGACCCATGTAAAAGAAAAGAGATTCTAGTGTCTATGACTTGCTTCTTTGAAAAAGAAAGGTTGAAGGAGAATAGGCCAGGGGAAGATCAGAGGCAAATATGACTTCCAGGATGTTTCTGAGGCATCTACTTTGAGCTATTGTTTTCCCTATCCTTGATGTGACTAGGCAGGTTGGACTTCCCAGACAATTCCATTGTGAGAGGTCATGTCAAGGGCAAGAGAGACGTGATTTGGGCTTTTGTTCTGCTATTTTCTGACTCTGTTCATAAGCAAAAATTCAGTGTTTACCTGGAATGTTTCTCCAAAACATGTACTAAATGTCTCATTCCCAGTTTTATGCTATTAGATAATAGAACACTTAAAGGATAGGTTTTAACAGGGGGGTTGAGGCATTGAGGGGAAGGACAACCTCCCTTTGACTCCTCCTCTTTCTTTCATACTCTGACCATGAAAGGCTTCTAGTCTCCCTTTCTCTGTTGCCATGCATGCTGCCTCACCCCAGGACCTAAGGTATAGCGCCTATTGGCCATAAGCTGAAACCTTTAAAGGTGTCAGAATAAACATTTATTGTTCAAAAGTTGGTTACCTTGGGCATTTGTTACTGTATTAAAGATATGACACTCCATTTATTTAATTTCTCCATGCCTCAGTTTCCTTATATGAGCAACGTCTATCTTTCAGAACTCTCCTGAGCTGCCTACAAGAGGATCCATGACAGTAGTTCTTATAGCACCCGGCAACTCTGTGGTTGTCAGAAGAATCTGCATGATCTACCCCTGAATCTCTTTCCTATACATATTTCTGTCAGTCTGCATCCTAACAGTTATTTAGAAACATAGAATGTTAGAATGCTTCTTAGAACTCATTTATTTCAACATTCCTAGAAAAATTAAAGTCTGGGACAAAGATTAAGTGCCTTGCCTAGAGCACTCTAAAGGGGTTCTTATCAAAAGGAAATGACACTTAAATTTCAATGACTTTGTATTATATTTAGAATAATACTTTGCATTTCCCATGTGCCCCAGCTTTCATCTACAGAGCCCTGCAAACATTTGTAAATTAAATTGCAAATCACTGCTGTGCACTGGATCAGTGTTAATTCTCTTTACTTATTTAAGAGGTATGAAGCACTCACAAGTGAGTGAGTAATTCAAATCATAAAATATAACAATTATTGCGGGGGATTTGCTTATAGATCTCTCTATTAACTTGACCTGCATCTTCCAAATCTTATCTCTATGAAAGGAGCCCCAGTATCGCTCGGGTGTAGTCTGTATTTTCATGACTGGCTTGGGGCCTTAGGAGAGAGAGTAGATTGGTCTTGATCACAACTATGAGTCTATAAAGCCACACTTACTTGGCTTCTTGGCTGTAAGTGCTAGTACAGAGATGCAACATGGCTTGTAAGAAATGAGTATATGTATTTTACCACAGCTATACTTGAAAATAACCTGAGGGTGCATTATTCAAGGGACAGTAGTTGATTAACCTTCCCTCCATTTGTTTGTTTCTTGTTTTTGTTTTTTGTTTGTTTGTTTGTTTTTCATTTGATCACGGCAATCCAGACAATATATGGCAGATTGGGAAAGCCAAGAGGAGTCATGAAAACTTCATTTCCATCATTATAGACACGTCTGCGTTCACATCTTTTCAGCTGTGCTCTATAAAGGAGAGGAATGGGTTGTTACTTTGGAGTTCCTTCAAGTCTGGTGATCACATGGCATGTCAAAATGTCCCGGGAGACTCAGCATAAATCAAATAATGAGTTAAAGTGAAAATTCTTCCCACATTCACATGGAGGACAAGAATGTTAACCACATCCTCCCCAGATATATACCTCCCTTCTTGAGAAAAAAGGATCATGAGAAAAAGAACACTTTCGCTCTGAAGTAAAAGGGCCTCTCTGTAGACTAAGCCAAGCATACAAGAAGGCAGTCATTATGTAAGAGCTCTCAACCAGGCAAGGTAAAACGAAGGCCCTGACCCAGCATTGCTGCCATAGGAATCCAGCTAAGATGAGCGGTTGGTGAACCTCATTCATGATTTCCTTGGTTTGGACTAAAGCAGAATGAAGGCTGCATCTGACTCAGGATTACAGGGGTTAGAAGTAAGCCACTGTTTATGTTGCCACCGAAAAGCTTAATAGCTTAAGTACTGGAACTCTTGTGTTTGTTTAACAATTGTGAGGGAACAACATTTTTTTAAAAGCTTCCCTTCTGCAGTAACTGTTGGTTGGTTTCAAATCTCTTCACGAATGTATTATGGAAAACTGGGATAGAATTTTCTCCTTGTTAGGCAAGGGCATGCCAGCTGAGGCTTTATGTTAGAAAATACAGAAAAGTACAATAGAGACCCAAACCACCATGCACAAAAGCATGTACCAGAAATGCATGCCCACACATTATGGGAGTCAATATTGTCTACCTTCCACATCTACTTTATGTATACTGCTGAGACAAAGAATACTCGTTTCAAATATGTAATGTTTAATGACCTCAACTTATACCTTTCACTTAGGGTACTTTTATCTTTCTGAGGTCCTGAAAGGAGTCAATTTCATATGAACATTTATTATGCTTTAATATTAGTTTATATTTTTATATGCTTATTTACAAGTTGGCAGATTACAACTCAAAAAACAGGATATGTCGAAATAAATATTCTATTGGCTTGCCTGTGTCAACCCAATGCCATTTTATTATAAAACTGTGTTGAAAAGGCCTGCCGTGTGAGTAAGTTTTCTGGGCTTACTTAAACACATGGGTAAACCCTAGCTTGACGACTAACATTTTAGTCTTAGAAACAAAATACAAGTATTTAATAAAAGCATTGCCAGACCTGAGGTGGAGCTCAGCAGCAGTGCTTGCCTAGCATGAATAAAGCCCTGAGCTAGACCCAGAACCACGAAAACAACAAATAAATCAAAGCTTGCAAGGGTGCATTAACAAAGGAAAACAAAGCTTTGCTCTCTCCACCCACTGAAAGCTATGTTGAGAGAGATATTTGTGTCATGGAAAGTGTATGGAGTTGAATAATCTCTGAGTCTTAAATTTTTTTTTATCCCCATCCTGGTCTGTTCCACATCGTATAATTCCTCGCCCCTCATCTCCATGAGTAAGTCCCCACTCCCCACCCCACCCCCACCCCACCAAATCTCTCTACTCCCTGGAGCCTCCAGTCTCTTGAGGGTTAGGTGTATCTTCTCTGACTGAACTCAGACCCAGCAGTCCTCTGCTGTATATGTGTTAGGAGCCTCACATCAGCTGGTGTATGCTGCCTGGTTGGTGGTCTAGTGTCTGAGAGATCTTGGGAGGTCCAGGTTAATTGAGACTGCTGATCCTCTTATAGGGTCACCTACCATCTTTTCCCTAATTTAACCACAGGAGGCTACAGCTTCTGTCTATTGGTTAGTTGTAAATATCTGCATCTTACTCTTTGAGCTGCTTGTTGGGCTGGGCCCCTTTTTGTGAGCACTCCATAGCTTCAGTAATAGTGTCAGTCCTTGGGGCCTCCCCTTGAGCTGGATCCCATTTTGGGCCTGTCGCTGGACCTCCTTTTCCTCAGGCTCTTCTCCATTTTTGTCCCTGTAGTTCTTTCAGACAGGAACATTTATGGGTCAGAGTGTTTAGACTGTGGGATGGCAACCTCCTCTCTCAGAGAGTGAACGTGTAGAACCCACCTCCAGCAGAAAGAATCTTAAATTCTTAATATTCCTAGATCTACCTTGCAAAGTTGTCTGGAGACAACTTAATGAAGTAACTAACAAAATCCCAAGCCCATGCTTGGCCTCTAACACACTCTTCAATAGTAGCCAATACCAAAAATTCTAAAGGCCTTCACTAAGTATCTATTCAGAGATGTATACAAACTTCTGTCTACACAAACTCTTGCATCCTTCAGTGTTAGAGGAAATTACATATTAAAATATCCAATATTTTATATCCTTGAAAAGATTTCTAGGATTGGATGTCACATAATTTAGTCAAGTATTTCACAGCCATCTTGCCTATATGAATTGAGAAGGGCAAAGATTTCATGTCATGAGCCACTTATCCTCAAGCCAAATATCCCAGACAAGCACCATTCCAATGGCAAGTCCATGGTGTTTTTTTCTTATCCTGTGATCTTTTACTTTTCTGATCTTTGGACAGGTTAATACAGTATTAACCATACATGTTAGTTCAAAGAACTTTCCTCTCTCCACGTGAGAAATAAACTAATAATTGTTCTGTACTCTGTTACCAATAAAATTAGATAAAATTCTCCCTGAACTGGTAGTTTTATTGGTACAAATGTCCTCTTGCCATGAAGAGAAGAAAGATTTAGAGTTGACAGAAACAGTAGCAGAAGAATCTGCCGCTGGAGAGGAAGTAATGTTGGTTAGGCAGCTTTAAAGTTTGAAACACTTCTTTCCCTGATGCTCCACCAGCTTTCCACATGAATTCTCACCCTCAAGAAAATAGTTAAATTAATCACTGAACAGAAACTACAGTGGGAGGCCTCTCCACTTTGTGATGGAGAGGTGGGAAAGATGGAAAAAGAGCTGTATGTGACCATGAAGAGGGATGACAGCGGAGATATGTCAGTGGTGACAGGTGTGAGAGAGGACTGAGGTCCAAAGTGCAACATGCTATTGCCCAATAGGATGGCTTGAGTGCAGCAGCTGCAACCTGGAACTTAGCAGGTGCAGAGGGATGGACCTGAGCAATGACAGAGACCTGAAATGAGGAAAAGTTTACTTTCTGGATTGTACTTCCTCAAGGGACCACCTTAGTCTTTGATGCCACCCATCAGAGGTGAGGCCATGTTGGTATCTGTGGGGCATCCATTCTGATGCCCCAGGCTATGTTGAAACTCAAGATCCATGTGGATGTATAATTCTTGCTGCTGGCTGAAACTTTGGTGATGTCCTCAGGCTCTGATACCTTGGGGGTCATATTGATATGAGTAACCTGCACTGCCACCAGAGGCCATGATCCTGATGTAGCTGGAGGCCAAGTTGATGTCTGTTGCCCATGTTACCACCCAGGCCATGTGAATGTGTTTAGTCTGTGTTGCAGGCTGAAACCATGTTGTTTGCTGTGTGCCCTGATGCTGATGGGGGCCATATTGATCTGAGTGTCCTGCAGTGCCACTTGAGATTATATCAACATGATTATGTCCATGGTGGGGGCTACCTTTCAGGGCCTTGTCTGGGTCTGTAGTCTTACTGTAGACAGGCACCATTGGGGCCATGATCTGAGCTCCAGCTAATTATAAAGAGCAAGAAACCTACTTTTGCAGTGATATCAATGACTACAGGTATACAGTCCTTCCATGAAGGACATGGAAGGCTTTTGTGACAATGCCTCCCTCAACTCCCTACCCCCAAAATAATAACAGAACAGCCTATACAAGAAGATGTGGAAGATAATTTTGTTTGTTTGTTTGGGGGTTTTGGTTTTTTGTTTTGTTTTGTTTTTGCTTTTTGTTTGATTTTGAGACAGGGTTTCTGTGTATAGCCATTTCACTTTGGAAATCACTTTGCAAACCAGGCTGGCCTTGAACTCAAGAGATCCACCTACCTATGTCTCCCAAGTGCTGGGACTAAAGATGTTTGCCCCCATCCCCTGCCACACACACGCACACACATGCACACGCGCGCGCACACACACACACAAACTCAGTTCTATTTACAGGTGGGGGCACTGAGAGTATGACCATGCTCCAGTGATTATGCAGATAATACAAATTGGATATTTTTAAATTATACTATTTTTACTTTTATTTTTTTTAGGGGGGAATCACAAGTGTGAGGGGGCTGACATGGAAGGACTGGGAAGAGAGTGTGATCAGTGAAATTCCCAAAGAATAAAAATCAACAGCAATAACACACACACATACACAGACACACACACACACACACACACACACACACACACACAGAGAGAGAGAGAGAGAGAGAGAGAGAGAGAGAGAATGAATTATAAATTTTTTAAAAGAACATTTCCCCCCTAAAATCTGATATTCAAAGATTTGTCCCTCTAGATCCTGAGGCCTTTCCTCTAGAACTTTTGCAAAGGTGAGCTCTCTGTGTCACAGCAGAAGGAAACCATGTCCCTGAAGCAGTAGCTCCGGTACCTGAAGACGCTAACCGCTGACCATTGAAGGGCTGATGAGAAGGACGCACTGCTTAGACAGCTTGCAACTGCAGTATTATACCTGCCATTTTCCCTCATTTCCTTTAACTCAAAAATAGCTTTTAAGGAATATAATATATTCTGACTTTGGATCTCCTTTCCCAGTTCCCCACAAATAATTGCTATGTCCCAACCCACCTAAAGACAAACCTTTCCTTCTCTTATTAGAATACAAAAAGGTATCTAAAAATATCAAAACAAAATGAGATTAAAAACAAACAGAAAAATAATTCAAAGAAAAAGCAGAAGAAACACATACAGATGCTGAGACACACATACAGAAAATCTATAAAAAACAAAATTGGAAAACATAATATATAAGCAAAAGATCTGTAAGGAAAGATCAAAAAAGCCCAGACAAATCATTACAAGAAAACTCTGTGTGTGTGTGCGTGTGCGTGTATGTGTGTGTGTGTGTGTGTGTGTGTGTGTGTGCGTGTATGTGTATGTGTGTGTGTGCGTGTGTGTGTGTGTATGTGTGTGTGTGCGTGTGCGTGTGTGTGTGTGCATGTATGTGTGTGTGCATGTATGTGTGTGTGCGTGTGTGTGTATGTGTGTGTGTATGTGTGTATGTGTGTGCGTGTGCGTGTGTGTGTGCGTGTATGTGTGTGTGTGCATGTGTGTGTATGTGTGTGTGTGTATGTGTGTGTGTGCGTGCATGTGCGTGTGTGTGCGTGTATGTGTGTGTGCGTGTATGTGTGTGTGCGTGTGTGTGTGTGTGTGTGT
>NW_022196905.1:214803634-214816453 GCF_008632895.1 Mastomys coucha
TGTGTGCGTGTGTGTGTGTGTGTGTGTGTGTGTGTGTGTGTGTGTGTGCGTGTGTGTTGGCCATCTACTGCTGGGCATGGGGTCTGCCATTGAGTGTGGTTTTTGAGTTCATTTTGGATAGTTACCAACTACTGATGGCTTCTGAGTTAGGGACAGGGTCTTATTGTCACTTCCCTGCTCAACCCATCTGGCTTAGACCTGAGCAGAAATGGCCCAAGACCTGTGTATGCTACCAATCCTTATCCCTCTGGTTTATGTTATTTTTCTATTATTGTTTGTGAAAATTAACCTTAGAGCCTAGATATAGTTCTCGTGGTTAGGGGCCTTCTGCTCCTGCTTCATGGGCCTCTCTGACCAGCCTTGAACTTACTCAACTTTTCAATCTTGTTTTGTTTGCTTCTTTTGTCTGACCTGAATTTCACAGTCCTCGCTCAGTCTCCAGAATGCTCTGATTTCAGGTTTGTGACACTATGTTCAGCCAAACTTATTTTTTTATTGTATGTTATCCTAACAAATAAACTCTGGGTGTGCTCATAGCAAGGAGAGGGGTCAAGGGAGAGAGAAAAAACAAGGTTGTAGAGGTCAAAAAATACCAGATAAAACTGAAGTTTCAAAGGATTTTCTGTCAAAGGATTAATCCCTCTGACTGAATGACAGGAGCAAGTTCAACATTTGTAGAAAACGAGGTGGCTACACTATCTTAGAAAAGGTTTTCAAACAGAGCAACAGGCTATTTGTTCCTTAAATGTTTGTGTGTCTATTCAATAAATGTGTGTGCACACACAGACACACACACAGACACACACACACACACACACACACACCATATATATAATGTGTGAGGTCTTTACTTTGCTCCAGATTGCTGTCTAGGAGCAAAGTGCAGCAGATTTTCGTATTTCTTTTTAGAGGTTACAAGCCTGAATTCCAATGCTTCTGACATTAAAATATAACATATTTTCACATATATATGTATATAGTCACATACATGGAAGGAACAACTGTCTTTCGATAGTCCAGGAACAGCCATTCCCCCCGCAATTTCTTAAAGCCGTAAGATTTAGGGTGTTTTCTTTCCTTGATACACAAGACATTTATATTCTTCTCACAGCTCTCCTGATTCGTAGTCCTCATCTTCCGTGCCACCAGGCTGTGAAATGTTGAGATCCAGACTTATTAGGCAATCCACACAGCTGCTGCCATATCTCCTGCCTCTATAATTTTCCCTGATTGATACATTTGTGCTCAGAATGGATAATCCACCATTTAAAAAGGTTAATATAAAATGCTCACAGTGGCAATTTTCTTTGTATTGGGTTTAATTCTATCTTCTTCCACCCTCCTCTGTTTGCCTTTGTTCTCAGCACTAGGCTTCCTTCTCTGGAATGTTCAGTTAGGAATATTTCCTGTTTCCCATCAAAAAGCAATATGGTTCATGTGGAAACAAAGGACATAGAGCCACCTGGATGACTGAGGCTGACAAAAAGATAAATATCCAATGAATTGGAGCTAAGGACAGTGAAGCAAAATGGAAATCTCTTTTCCCAAGTTGTTTGCTATTTACTCCTAGAATAAATCAGATCTTTTAACAACAACAACGACAACAGAAACCCATTTGTCATTAATAACTTCAGCAAACTGTCAGGAAGTGCCTTGCTTGTATAAGAGCTATGTCACACACTGACAACAGAAACATAATCAGGTATTATCTGCTCTTGTGCAACTCAGATTAGTGGGAGAAATATACATCTAAACAAATAGCTATAAAATGACCACTATTATGATTACATAAATGCCAGGGTATTTTAACCAATGACAGGACCATTACAGTAAACATCCTAACCCCTGATCGGTCACATCAGGGAGGACCTGGGAGAGAAAAGTGGTATTGACCTTGAGCTTCAAAAAGAAAAGAAAGGGTTTATTTCCAAGGCATCCTTATCTCAGGACTGTTGTTGGGTCATGCCTCGCCAGACCACATCATAGGGAAGATGGAGAGAAACAGTATTGGAGAGCAGAATGGAGCAAATCCACCCTACAAAGGCTTTACACTTTGTTTTCAAAAGCAAGTATTTAGAACCAGTACTGATTTTTTCCCATTAATTTTCTAATGTAAAGAGGAGACAGCATGATAGAGACAAGGAGCCACTGCATGGCAAAGGTGCATTTTCCAAAGGTTTCCAAAGGTTGCTTTTTCCAAAGCAACCAATCATTCAGTGAGACACTGTCACATGTCATTTCAAAGGCAGAAGACACCTGATTGTACAGCAAGATATGTTAACTCACCGTATAAGCCACACATGGGCCCATACAGAACCATCCATGGATCTTGGACAGTTCTTCCTTAGTAGAAGCCTCTAAATGGCCACACATCCAAGCCCCTCCCTCCTCGGCCTTCCAGCTCACTGAAGCTGGAAGCTGCCTGGCTTTCTGCTTTGCATTCATTCCTTTGGGAGACTCTGACTGTACTGACCAAAGTGATACGGACTGATAAAGCACCTTTTGAATAGTGCCGAGTAGATTTTTTTCCTGTTTCTATATTTTTATCTAGAGAATGTGGTAGATCCTAGGTAAGCTTTTGCCAGACTTTCTAGTAAGAGACTAGAGAATATTCATAAATAAAACATCCTATATGTACTGAGTTAGTTCATGTCTGCTGTCATCTGAGAGAAGGTCTTGTTGCTTTAAATGTTTGCTTTACTGCCAATCATGTGCATGTATGTAGGCATGTGCATATAAGCAGAGGTGCCGCAGGGGTTCAGAAGAGGGCCTTGACTCCTTCTTCACACTCACAGGAGCAAATCCAACATAACTTCCTCAAACATGTAACTGTTTTATTGAAAGATATTTTCTAGATTGGCCTCTTGGCTCCATACTATAACCCTTTTTATTTACCTATATTCTTTATCTGTTATCAATTTATTTACATTTGTGCTTTTGAGGCAATCTAATTTTAATTTAAGAAATACAACTTATTTTTGCTGGAGAACTACTAGTCTAATAGAGAACTTTAGAATTCAGAATTTAACCAAACTAACCTACTTCCTCCTTTCCTGCCTTCCTGCCTCCCTGCTTTCTTCTCCATGTGAGTGTGTGTGTGTGTGTGTGTGTGTGTGAGTGTGTGAGTGTGTATGTATGTGTGTGTATATGTGAGTGTGTTAGTGTGGATATGTGTGTGAGTGTGTGAGTGTGTGTGTGTGAGTGTGTTTGTGTGTGTGAGTGTGTATGTATGTGTGTGTATATGTGAATTGTGTTAGTGTGTGTATATATGTGTGAGTGTGTGTGAGTGTGAGTGTGTGTATGTGTGTGTGAGTGTGTGTATATGCATGTGAGTGTGTGTGTGTGAGTGTGTGAGTATGTATATATGAGTGTGTGTATGTATGTGTGTGTATGTAAATGTGTTAGTGTGTGTATATGTATGAGTGTGTGAGTGTGTGTGTGAGTGTGAGCGTGTATATGTGAGTATGTGTGTGAGTGTGTATGTGAGCGTGTGAATGTGTGTGAGTGTATGAGTGTGAGCGTGTATGTGTGTGTGAGTGTATGAGTGTGTGTGTGTGACTGTGCGTGTGAGTGTGTGTATGTGTGAGTGTGTGAGCGTATGAGTGTGTGTGTGAGTGTGTGAGTGTGTGTGTGAGTGTGTTGAGACAATACTAAATACCTAAGGGAGATTTGGGTTCATGGGTTTGTCCTCCAAACTACTGAAATTATAGACATGAGCCACCCAAGCTAGGTTCTTTCTTTAAAAAATGTTATAGGTTGCTCAAAATTAGTCATGCATATGATTGTGCAAATCAAACAATTCTAGAACATGTGGCCTTTCTGCTTCCAGACCTCCCACATCCTCCATTTCCATTCTTAGGGGAAGCCACAGCTTTCCTTTCCCATACAGTTTTGAATTACACACTTATGTACTTTTTTTGTTTTCAGATATTGCCTATTGATTTTTCCAGTACAGAAAATGAAAACTTAACTCTCAGGGATTTTCTGCTTATCTCAAAATATAATCATCTCATAATTCTTGTTCAAATCCATTATCAAATTTATTATTAATATACCCATACTGAACCATGAACAATAATGTTATGATTTTCTCTTCCCTCCCAGTGTGATGTTTAAGCTACTACTTTAGTGTATGAGAAGTATGAGAAATTAATCTAAATCCCACCAACACTTGGCATCAACATATTGTTTTTGCCTTTGTTAATCAAGTCAGCAAAAAGTATATCATGAAATTTTGATTGAGGAATAGCTGAGATGTACATAAATCTATGTTGTCTAACATAATTAAATATTCCCCAGCTAAAATATTTGATAACTCCACATTTATTTGGATCTTCATTGGTTTTTTATAATGCTATTTTATTTCTTTTAGTGAATAGATGTATTTGTTGAAGGAGAAAGCGAAATGTTTCAGTGTGTGTGGGATGGGTAGTATATGAATATGCTTAATACGTCCTCAAGTTCATTCTGTGGCTGAGCCTCCAAAGCATGAAGTGTTTGGCTCAGGGAGAAGTACTATAAGATTGGCTCAAATCATCAACCTAAGCCAAGTATAGAACATCTTCCAGATTCCTTTATAAAAAACAATCACAGTACTGGGTGGTTCAAATCTAAGAAATCTAGAGTTTATGAAAACCATAGATTTTAGCCAAATAATTAAGTAAAAATAATAAGTGGTAGCTCTCTGTAAATACTTAAAAGCAAGATTTGCCTCAGGTAAACTTCACAAAGCAGGTAACTTGCCAGAAGAGCATGGGTTGAGTAAGCCAAAAATACCCAGGATCATTACAACCACCATAACAGTTCCCAAGGTGAGCAATTAAAAAAAATACTGTCCTAGTTATCAAAATGTTCCGTTGCTTGTCTTTAAATTCACGAATACTAAATAATTGCTTAATAAGGTAATTATGAGGCTACTGGTTAGATGTCTAAACAGTTCTACCCAAGAATACAATTTCTGTAGTGATTAATACTTCTTAATTCCATATCTTAGTCCACTTGATGATTTTGTAGAACTTGAATTTGTGTAATTTACAAAGAGAAGAAGCTATCTCTTACAACTTTGAAGGATAAGATGAAGTCTGGTATGTGATAAGGGCCTGAAATCTACTTTCAAGATGTCTGCTTCAATACTGAGTCCCTAGAGAGTGGATGCTTGTCGTCCTCGAGCCTTTCTTTAAGCACTGTTTTAAGGTTGTCTCCCTTAATACTGTTACAACACCAATTAACTTCTGTGTGAATTGTGGAAGGTGTAAACACGCACACCATTGTACATATGCATGCGTGCTAGATCTGTCACACACATGACAACTCTGAGTATAGTATCTCAGAGAAGAGATAATCTGGGTCAGGAAAATGACCACCAGTCAAAAAACACAATTAAAAAAGCAATTGCTTATCATGCACTTGACACTAAAGATATTAACAAATCCTAACAATGCTAATAATTTTTTCTAGATTCATTGAATATACATTTTACTTCCAATGTGGACAAATTACTCTATCTTAAAAGAGTCTCTCATTCCCTTCTTTTTACATGTGGTTTCTACTCTATAACCCCTTGCTGATTACTTTAACTACTCAACTATAATGAAGTACTCATGTTTCTTTGGGTTAAAAGGAAAACAAAACAAAACAATAACAACAACAACAATGACAAACCAGAGAAGCTCCCTAGGCACATGACTAGTTGATCTTTGAGGAAAGTCTTACTTTGTGTAGGTTTTTGACATGGCTGTACACTAAAATATTTGCTTAGTTAAATGTCAAAACCATAAGGAAAATTTACCCTTTTTTCATCAACTAAATCTTTCAACTATAAAAGAAAAGACATTTATGTTTCATATTATCACAGACAAAAATCCCTGCCTATTGTCAGGAAATAGCAGTTTTGTAGTCTTATGAATTTTTTACCTAGCCTGGTATTTTGAAGTATTCAGGTTTGTCTCAAGTATGTCTGTCTTTCTTTTTGTGCATAATTCAGTTATGCTTTAAGTAATTAGTAGTTTTGTCTTATTTTTGTAAAATTGTGATTTCCCTTTAAAATTATTTTTATGGTGTCTATATAGACCAAAATATCATATTATCACATATGCATAATATTCTGGGATACAGGAAAATTATGATGACATATTTTGGCTTGTTATTTTTTTAGAAGCGAGGTTTGCCTAAGCTAGAATACAAATGATGGAGTTTATGTCTAAAAAATGTCTAAATGTGTTTTTTAATGAGGCATTTCTGTATTTCCCATGGCAATTTGAGATAATCACTGTGTACAATCTTATAAAACAATTTTCCACATTTATTTTTAATTAAACTCGAGTAGGCTGAAAAAAAAAATCCCTCACTTTACCTTCATATGAACACTCATCTAATTCAGCTCTGCTACCCTTCCCCCACTACCCCTCTGGCCAAGCAATAGTTGAACAACATTCTCATTCATTTTTAAACATGGATGTGTGAGCATTTTTTATAGTGGCACAGTATGAGTTATAAATCTTTGCTTCTGGGATTGTTCTAGGTTATATTTTAAAGATTTTCCTAGAGTATAGGGTAGCATCATAATATTGTCTCTTCTCTTTTCAATCAAAACTGTAAATATTCTGTCTAAAGAAATCACATAGATTTTATTGGGGCACTCCAGTCACCACTCTATTGATTAATCAAGAATATAATATCAGTCTAACTGCTATTGAATGACCTTGGTATTGTTTGCTATTTGTTTGTGAGATTCAAAATGAGAGGGGGGGCTACCTCTTCATTAGAGAAGAGCCATCTTACCTGATAATGCTTATGTAAATGAGATTATTAAGGCAATAGGCTGTGATTAAGCACTTTTAGTATTCACAGCTTTTCAGGGGAGTAGAAGTAAACCCTAGCTTCCAAGGTGCAGTAAACAGTAGAAAGGGAATCCTGATGCTATGGCGTCTGGTTTGAGAACAGCAAGTCTGAAAGGACATGTTTCCACTGCAGGCCATGTTGGAGGTCCCTGTTGATGGTTCATGCCCTTATTGCCATTGCCCCAGAGCACTTTTTTCTAGGTTCTATAAAGAATCCAGGAAAAAAAACGAGGCAACTAGCTTTGGAGTTTCTCACCCAGCACTTAGCCAGTGCACATCACTGGCTTTCTCTGTGCCTTGATAAACAGAAGGTAACATTTCACCTTTGACACCATGGGTGATCAATGCATAGGAAAGGCCAAGACAGAATTGATGTGATGATCCAGAGCTGCCCTTTGTGCTCAGGGGACATGAATCGAAATGATTAATCTGAGTTTCCTACAAAACAACAACAGGGGCTCGATTTCTCACTCAGAGAGGCTTTTTTTCCCCCAAAGGGCTCTGGGTGCCTCGCTCAAAGAAAACAGTTCTTAATTATTTCCTTATTATCATTCTTAACCAGAGCTGATTGGTGATCAAAGAGAAAACAGGTTGCTGATGGATTTATATGAACTGTCATCTAACAGATTCATGATATGAAATGCTATCTGGAATTTTAAAACAGCTGTAATTACCACTTAATTCTATTTTGACCTTGAATCACCCACCCACCCCCTCCTCCCGCAGACATAATGTTAACATTAGAACAAAACTGAGCCATCAGGTGCCTGAACCTGCAGTGAGGATACCACAGGGGGAAAGGAACTCAATTTAAAGCATGTTAACTTTTATTGGCCTGAGCCATTACTCTGATAATGCTGCTTTTTTAGAAAGTGTCTGCAACTGCTCCAGTCTTAATAGAATAAAACAATGAATTATCATAGTCACCAGATACAAACTTTAAATTCAAACACGGAGACCCAGAAGTATAGACAAGTAACATGTCTGATAAGTGTCAGAAATACTGAAATAGAAGTAAATATTTTTTATTTTTACAAATGTAAAATGGACTGACTTATGGATGAACCAGAGTTTAAAACTCTGACTCATTTCCAGGTTGTCTGTACAATATTGTACATTAAAGATAAGTGTATGTATGTATACTCACAAACCAGATGTCTAAAGAATTAAATGTTGCCCATCACACTAACAAATAAAACCTGTAGAATAGTTCTCAATTGGCGAATATACCTTGTGACCAAGAAGTCAGGTTTGAAAGCAAATTATCCTCTTGAACTCCTTAGGCTGCATGAAGAGCATCGGCCTGACCAAGATTTGCAGCCTACAACAACTTTCTACTCTTGTCGTTAACCCACTTCACCTCTGATCTGAAACAGGTACCTGAAAACAAGCCAGTAGTAGTCTAGCAATAGTCTAGGCCACCCCTCCGCTCTCCTCACTCCTCCCTTGGGTCAGCAGAGGTCTCCATCAGCTGTAAAGTCTGCCGGGTGGCTCAAAACTCAGTTGAAGAGGCTTTCCCATGCCAAGTAGGCTGGCCCAATGACTGCTGGGTATTTGAAGGACTCTGCTACCCAGAAGCTGGGATAGTAGTGGTGGTAGGTGGGGTGGCTGTGCTTCTGTTCTGATTTGCACCATTGACCTTGAAGACTACTTTCAAATGAAGAAACATAGAAAGAGATGGGTTCGGAGCTAAGGACTGCAAAATATACAATGTTGGAGCAGAGGCTTCTTTGTTCAGTCCAATGGAAGAGATAATTTCTTTAGGTCATTGTCCTGTGTACTTCCTCCTTCACCAAGATAAACCTGTAATTAAGAAGAGAAACTAGAAGATATTAATTTTTCCCATTTTAAGTTTCCTCTCATTTTAGTCTCTCGAAAGTCAAACCTGGAGAACTTTTAGCAACAAAATGAAATAGTATTATTACATTTTAATCCAAACTATACTACATATATTCTTGATTCGTATATATTATTTATTGGTTGTGTAAATAAAGGGAAGACACAAATATCCTATGCAAAATAATTTAGATATGCCAATCATCCCAAGACAATGAAATGCAGCTTTGTACTCCATAAATGTGGAGTACGCATTATGATAATAGAGGTAGATCAGTGAGGTCTAAGGAAGTTTAATAACTTTAAAGCGGAGAAATCTGACAAAAAGGTGGAAAAATCTTATTAGTTCAGTCACTAGAGAATTCTTGACCTAAGATTCTTGACTAGATAATTTTATAACCTAAAATATGGATATCCCACAGTTTATAGGGGAAATTACCAATGATCCCTGCTAGGGGTTTTAACAACCTTCTCTTAGTAACTGATAAAGAAACAGAGAAAAAATGTATACAGAGTAGAAGACATAAGCACTCTGAGCTGTTCCAGGTTTGTGGACATCTGTATATCACACTACCCCTCAAAAAGGACCTATTTTTTTCAGTGAAAAACTTACCAAGCTACATCATGTGCTAGACCATAGAGTTAGTCACAATTGAAAGTATTAAAATAATAAAGAGCATGTTCTTTGACAAGAATGGAAATCATATGTCAGCAACATCAACATTTTTAGAAAGCTTCAAGTATTTGAAATTGGTCACATACTTCTAAATATAATATAAAATAAATCATAATGGAATAAGCTGTTCTAATGGAATAATATTGAAATCCTATCAATATTGGTAAGAAACAGCTCAAAAATGATACATACATATATAATAAATATACATATTATTTAAATTTGATATTAGAAAAAAGAAACAATGTAAAATTGTATGAATTTCTGCCTAAAGAAATATAAAAAAACAACAGGAGACATGTCAACTAGTAAAAGAATAAATGCTATAAAAATCAAATCCACAGTAGTGGGACTAGTGCTATATCTCAGTTGATAGAATGTTTGCCCAGCATGCAGAAAGCCTGCATCCCAGAATGATGCAGGCATGGAATTTAGGAGGCAGAGAAGATCAGAATGCCAACACCATCAGGTCCCATACAGGGATTTCTAAGTCAAGCCTGAAACGCATTATATCCTAGCTCACAGAATAAAATAGCAAAACCAAGAAACCTATTTACAACGTAGATAAATTAGAAAATTTTTCTAAAAACTTCAAATTACCAAAATTAACATGCAAAGGACAGGGTTTCCTGTACCTACTAAAGACCAAATTGTATTCATCTCATATCATTTGTAAGTGAATTTTACAAATCCTCTTTCTAAGAAATTATACCCCTGTAACACAATTAAAGAAATAGAACAAAGCCTTCTTCCCAACTACTTTCAATGATACTAGTATAACCTCCGTTATAAAAATCTTTATAAGAAAATCTATAGGACTATTAGGAATATTAGTAAATAAATCATCAGGTAATTGATTAAATCCAGAAATATATAAAATCATAATATGTCATGATTCCAGGAGGTTAATCATAGAACTTAAAGATTGGCTGAAGGAAAAAGTGACCCTATAGGAAGTCCTGTAGTCTCAACTAACCCGGACTCCTGAAAGATCCCAGAGACTGAGCCACCAACCAGGAGCATACACCGGCTGGTCCCAAACCTCATGCTGCATACATAAGGACTGCCTGGTCTGGCCTCCGTGGGAGAACATGAGACTTGAGGCCCCAGTACTCTCTAGGAAGCAAGGGGGGAGGGTGAATGGAGTGAGGAACTGTGGGGGGAATGGTGTTGGGTCCTACTCAGTCTTGGTTTGGGACTTGAAGACAAACCCGAGCCTGGCTCAATTTTCAAGAACAGTCATTCACCTCTGCTTGAGAATGGCTCAACAAGGCCTAGATAAAACCGCCTCTGCCTAGCTACCGCTGACATCTAAAATTTTCATAGGCCCCATGAAGTCACCCCATAATCCCTCGCCATCTCACACCACCCCATACATCATCTCACCCTACAGCCCTATCCCCACCTCCTTTCTCTGTCTATATAAGCAGATTGCTGCCACATTAAAAGCGAGTTCCTATTGGCCCCGTGTGGTACTTCTCAGGTCAACACTCACCATGCTGCTCAGCCCCGGAGAGACAGGTCCGTCTGGGCTTCTCTCCTGCCAGCTATCTGCCAGCAAAGAGCCTGCAGACTGAGAGTGGAGACAAGAGCTGGAAGGTAAATAAATAAAGTAATTAATTTAATAAAACGATTAAAGGCAAATCATGGCTATTGACACAGCACTGGGAGGTTGAAAACAAATGAATGCAGACTCCAGGCCTGCCTGGGCCAGAGGAGGTCAAACGTAAGTTATAGAAAGTGGTGGAAAGGGGACAGAGATATAACACTATGATGGGCAAGCTGCTTTCCCAGCAGGGAAATAGTTCCTGGGTTCAAGGCTGGTACCCAAAGCAAAACCTCAGGGAAAAAAAAAAGTCAGTATAATTTGCTGCATTTCCAAGATGAGAGAGCTCTGATTATTTTCAGATGCACAAAAACGATAGACAGAATTGTTCTGTTTGTTTTGTTCTGTTTTGAGACAAGGGTTTCCCGTGTAGTCCATGCCTGCCTCTTGCTTAGCCCCTGAGTTGCAGTGCAGGCTTGTAAGTCTCTGCCACCAATCCTGACCTCAGTGCACATGCCTGATGTTTTTTTAAAACTCCAATCTGAATCCAAGTAGTGTTTTTTTAATTAAAGAAAATTGACTAGCCAACTTTAGGATGTATATCAAAATGCAAATATCTTAGAATAACTCAGACAAACTTGAAAAGGATGAGCAGAGATGAATTATACATATCGCTTCATTTCAGACTTATTCCCAATCTGTAGTAATCAGGACAAGTGGGTGGACTAATACACTGGTGTAACTAAGAAGTGAATTCGAAATAGCATCATGCACCCACAGTACATTGTTTCTTCCCAGGACTGCCAATAAGGATAGAAAATAAATTTTAGTAATTTGTTTTTAGTAAATGGTACTAAATTGCATAAGTCTTGTAAATAAGATTAAACACAAGTCCTATATCACCTCTTAACCACAAAAAGTTCATTTCTCTGTTTCTGGATTCATTTTAATTTGAAAGGATTTTGCTTTTACTCCTCTGTTAGGCATTTGTTTTTGTTATGCTCCTGTAAATATAAAATATATATTTTAAAACTTTACTGCAGGTAAATCTGTGGAAATTCATATTTTGCAATGGACGAGGCAAATGGTTTTTAGCATGGAGAGTATCATGCCTGGAGATGCTGGGTTACAGCACTTGGCAGGTAGAAGAAGGAATACTGAAAAGAGAGTTTCAAGGTTTGAATTTCAGGCCAGCATGGGCTGACCCTTCAGCCATCAAATAAAAGGATGAACAGAAAAGAGTAAATCAGACTACATGAAACTATAAAAACATCAATCTATCAAGAGAAAGACAACCCAGACAGCAAATAGACCAAGGCAGAATGGAATGTATGGAGACCCCAGAGAGTACCTACATCTAGATCACACTAAGAAGCTCATGGAAAGAAATCCAAAATGAGAAAAACAATAATAAAGAAGGCAAAGAGAGCGCTGGGAGAAACATACAAAGGTTGAAAAGGCACTTAAATGTTCCTATCATCATCCGGGAAGTGCAAATGAAAATTATACCTGCTAGAATCACATTCTACACACCTGCTTCAAAGGAAAAATTTAAAGACAGGTAACATCAAAAATTCGTGAAAATATAGAAAAGTCTCAATTCTCATGCATTGCTGGAAAGAATACTATATTTCTTTGGAAAACTTGGGCAAGTTATTAAAAAGTGAAACAGGAACTAACTGTCTGTAGCCCATCAACCAGTCTGTATTTACAGAGATCCAGCAAAGAGTAAAAGAATTTTCTACAAGAATACTTATAAAAACTTCATTTATAGTCATCCTAAACTGGAAGCTACCCAAAAAGTCCATCAGTGGCAGAGTGGCTAGGCAAACAATCATATACAATAAGACATAACTAGTGCTCGCTTCGGCAGCACATATACTAAAATTGGAACGATACAGAGAAGATTAGCATGGCCCCTG
>NW_022196905.1:214817128-214823120 GCF_008632895.1 Mastomys coucha
AAGTGGGAGGCAACAGGGGTTTGTTTTGGTTGTTTTTGTTTGTTTCTTTGTTTTTTGGAGGGGAAATTAGGAATGGAGAAATTTACATGTAAATAAAAAAAGAAAAAAAGAAGACATAACTACTTATGGAAACAGTAATATTGATAAATCTTGAGTTATGACTGAAGAAATCAGACACAAAATCACATACAGCATAGAGAGCACACATGGAATTTGATTAAATTTATAGAAGGTTCAAGATATGGAGACAGAAATAAAGACAGTAGTTGCCTATGAGACGTGGGGTTTAGTGGTTGAAAGTCATAGAATCTAAATGAGATGGTGAAGTGTGTATCTTATAACAATTATTATTATTATTATTATTTTACATTTTAAGGTTATAATTACATCATTTGCCTCTTCTCTTTCTTCAAAACCAAAACTTCCCACAATTGCTCTCCTTCAAATTCATACCCTCTATTTCTCATTAGAAATATGTATCATTAGAAAATAAATAGTATTTTTCTTTGTGTGCCTGTGTATGTTCACACACCTATGCATGTGAATCTCCTTGAGGACAGAAGAGGGAGTCAGATCTCCCGGAGATGCAGACCTCTGTGAGAGACACCAGACTGGTGTTCTGGGGACTGAGCTCAGATCTCCTGCAAGAGCCCTGTGCATTCTTCATAGCTGAGCCATCTCTTCAGCACACAGAGTCTGTATCTTGATAGAGGTATTTAATTTGACATAACCATTTGAATTGTACATATAAGTGTATTTCTCCGAATGGACAAAATTACTCACACTAAGAAGAGAATCACCTATGTGAAAACTGAACAAAAATCAACTTCCAAGGCCTCCAGTAACATATTTAGAGACAAGGTACATGTGAGCAAAGTAACAAGCTAAAAATCCTAAGGCGTAGGCAGGAAAGAGGCGGTATCACACCAACACCACCCAGGCTGTTTACAGCTTGTCTGTGAAGGGTTTCTTATGAGTGGAAAAATAGACAGCCCCTGCTTTAGACGCTGCCAGCTTTGACTATGGAGGAAGGCAGCATGAGGCTTGGGCGACCTGCTGCCATTCTTGTCCCTCAGTAGCAAAGCACTTGCAAGATATATCCAGCAGGTAATCTTTGCAAACGATTTGCAAAGCAGATATTGTGGAGAAACACTGACAACTCTGGTGCCATCGAGGGCTATATAAAAACCACCTCCATGGGAATGCTGTTGAGTTTGTGAGGCTGTTCATGGAATCTGGTGAGAACAGAGCGTGAGTCCAGACGGAAGAGGCACAGATTGAGATTTTAAAAATCTGAACCAGGAAGGTTATCCAAATCTTGCCATTTTTGGAGAAAAGGTCTTGTCACCCCAAATGCCCCTCAGAGAAGGTAGTGACGGAAAGCTTGAAAGGAAATCACTAGTTGAATAGTTGCTTAATTGAATAAGGACAGGGTTGCATTAAAAAGAATAACAATTATTCTTTAGGGCTTTTTTTTTGTCCAGTTATAGGTTCATAGCAGGAGAGTTTGTTATGGCAATAAATGAAAGAATTACAAAATATGACAAGATTTTGGATGACTAATGTGATTACAGAATTTACTAGGAAGAAAGGATGAATAAAATACAAAAATATAAAAATACCAGAAAGGCCCAGCTGTAACAGGCTTTAGTGTTGGTCAGTTATGGACAAACCCTGGGGATTGAATGTGTGGGGCTGCATGGTTGGATCTCAGGATCCAACTCTTAATGAGATAAGAATATTGAACACATGCTTATGGAAAATCCTTCAGAGCATGCTACCATTAATGGAACTATATTTCTAGAAAGGTAAAAAAGCATCTATTTACAGAAGTAGAGTTAGTGTCTTGGAAGATACAATTAGCACAAATAATTTCTGCTTCCCTTAACTTTAAATGAGTGGAAGGGATAGGCTTGAGGCTGTACTGAGAGTTTGTGCGCCTTTACTCATTTATAGCATAGTCTCCCCTTTTTCTAAGCTTAAGGCCTACTGAGTGAGGAAGAATAACTCTACCTCATTAAGATCAAAAGACATCAGTGCTATCCGCCATCTTCATTCGAGGCAAGTGCTAAGAAGAAGCATCATCTTACTCAAAGACTCAAGCCAGTGCTTCAGCGATACATATATCTTTGAACATATACCTTTGATCAAGGTGATGACTAGGCCTTTCTTTTGCACTCTACCTGCTTTGTCCTGAATATCACAATTGTTTGTGTGACGAGACTCAGACTTCATTGTATTGTCCTGTCTTATGCCTTTCCTCCACTTCTTTCACTGAAGACTTCAGTGAAGTTAGATTTAGGGATGGGGTTTCATCATCATTATTGCCTCCTCCTCCATACGTTATTTCTTCTCCTTCTCTTTTTCTCCCCCTTCTTCTCACTCTCTTCTTTCTCCTCTCCTCCTCCTGCAGTCTTCCTTCTCCTCCTCTTCTGATCCTCCTCCTCTTTTTCTGCCTCCTCCTCCACTTTCTCCTCCATCATCATCTTCCTCGTCATCACCCTCTATCCATGGCACATCTCTCAGAAGCTCCTGCCAATGTTATACCCAACATACATAATGAATTTTCCATTTCCAGAAAAGGATTTCATATCATTATCTTTTATCAGATTTAACTATGAGGTAGTAAATATTTATAATTTAACTTATTAAGTCTTGGGGTAGATTACAAATCCACACTCAGCTGTGCAGTGTAAATAATGGTACTTAACTTGCAATAATGTGAGAGTTATAATTAATATAGGCATACAATATGTTTTAGTTATTGAACATGGAAATGAAACAGAAACTGACATGCTGAAAATTTAGAAACTCAAAGAGGATGTCATCAAAAACCCTCTAAGGTGCTCAATTAACACTCACTGATACCATACAAATATTTTCCAGGTATAAAATTTGAAAACTTTCTGAAAAGCTACAATCCTAGTACTTTTATTCAACACAAATGCTTTCTGATATATCTTATCTTCTGAAGCAGACATGATAATTACTTTTTACACAGTGAAAACTGCCTGAATCATAAACTCTTGGTCATCTTGTGTGGGATCAGCAGTCATTACTTGGGTCAAGAAAGGAAGATTGCTAAACTAGAAGCATCCGTTAATGCTTTGTGCATCAACAGTCTAGAGAAGGTTGCTTACCTTTGTTGGAGGTTCAGCTGGAAGCATCTCAGAGTTCCATGATGAGAGCCTTGAGAGGACTTTAAGGAATACCACTACCATCATGCATCACTCCAGAAAGAATTGGAGTGGAAATATAGTCGAAGGTGTTCTTTCTGCCTTAGCTCTGAGAGCTGAGGGTAGAATAAAGCTATCACAGTTGACAGAATCAAAAAAGAAGCAAGTTCTGTGAAGTCTTAGATCCATGTAAATTCTGAGTTTATTTAAAAAGAGATCTTACACAAGAAGGAAAAAACTGGAGGATCAAAAGAACCCACAATGTAATGGGTTTATAAAAGGCAATTGGTACCACCACAGTTGTGATTAGATACTTCCTTCAGTGATGCTCATCAGAGGCTTGCTCCCTGTGCTGGCACTGTTGGGAAAGGTGGAGACTAGGTGATCATTCCTAGCTAGTGGACAGTCTTTCATGCATTCAGAGCATGTCCCTAAAGGTCACTGTGGGTCTCCAGCCTCTTTCTTTTCCTCTCTGGCCATTTAGATGAGTAGATTTTGCTTTACTGTGCTACCATAGACCTACAGGAAAAGAATCTAGATCAAGAGCTATTCTAAAACAATGAGTCAAAATTACCTTTCTCTTTTCAAACTGATCATCTCAGGTACATATTATAGTAGCAGAACAGTAACTAACACTAACATTGCTCTAAAGCAATGATGAAATAAGGGTGGCCAACTAGCATAATTTTGGTGGAAGCAGGCAGATGAATACATTGAGAAAGTTTCTCAGGAGAGGCAAGCATAGCCCATGGAAGGAATGAAACAGGTCTATCAAAGGACAAATGAGATTTTTTATTAGAACAAGTCTATATTATTTACCAAATTAATAATATATACATTAGCTTCTCTGCTCAACAGTTAACATGATGAGAAAAACAAAAAGATTACTTCACTATATATATGCCCTGTAGGGCCTTACAAACTATCACATACTCATTGGTAAGCAATGTCATGTGAATTTTGATCCACTGCCTGCTTATAAATCCTAAATCAGATACATAGATGGGACAGTAGAAGACTAGAAAATGAATTCGAGCAAAGTAGATATAATAATAATTTGAATTTCTTTACTCTTTGTCTTTCTCTCCCTTTTATTAAATTTTAAGGTCCAGAAGGAAAGGTTGAGGCAGAGCAGCCATGGTGTCTAGGCAGGTGCTGAGGGGGAACTTCACAGCCGGGCAGAAGAGTGTCCCACATTGTCACATACAAAGGTACTGGTCCAATAAGGAGATCTGTGAAGGAAAATGAGAAAGGGATGCTCACTGCTCAAGAAAAGAACTATGAATACAAAAGAAATACAAATGAACATACTTCAAAAGAAATAGTTAAAACCCTTAATGTGTTGATTTTTCTTCTAAATTCTTATCTATTTGAGTCTTATGACAGTATAACAAACTTTTATGAATTGAATTGTGGTTCCTTAAATTCATGTGTTGATATTTCACCTTGAATACATCAAAATGTAACCACTTAAAATAGTCCTTTTAGAGGTAGTTACGTAACTCACAGTGACCTTATACAGATGTAGTTTGACTGAATATGGTTGCATGCTTGCAACAAAAGGAAATTTGAAAGAAGAGCCATATAACTGGAATGTAATACTAGATGAACTAGAGAAAACCAAAGACTTGCAGAAAAGTATCCTATGATATGATCAGGGGTAGCACAGAAGACACCCCCCTGACAGTCCTCAGAAGAACCAATCCTGATACACTACTTTTACTTTTGCTGCTGGGATAAAATGCCTGACAGTACGTAACTTAGAGGATTAAAGGTTCATTTTAACTCACAATGGGAAGTTACAGTCGATCATAGCAGAAAGTCTATATGACAAGAACATCCATCCCATGTGCAGACACCAAACCCTGACACTATTAATGATGCCAAGATGTGCTTGCAGACAGGAGCCTGGCATGCTGGCCTGAGAGGCTCTGCCAATACCTGACTTAGATAGATGCAGTTTCTTAGAGCCAACCATTGGACTGAGCCTGGGGTCTACTACGGAAGAGTAAGGAGAAGGACTGAAAGAGCTGAAGGGGTTGCAACCCCATAGGAAAATAAAAACAGTATCAACCCTCCGGACTCCTCGGAGCTCCCAGCGACTAAGCCACCAACTAAAGATCATACATGGGCTGGTCTGTGGTCACCAACCAGAGCACTGTGAACTCAGAATTTGATCCTTCAGTATGATGAGAACCTAGGTTTTCTTACTTAAAGCACTTAGAATGAATAGCTTTGTTGAAGCAACCTGTGTGAACAAATACAATATCTTTCAATATTTTGGGACATAAAACAACAACAAAACTGACAGTGTTACACAATAAGATGAAACTGAAATGAAGGTTAGGAAAAATCTCTCATGATAGAAAAATAGCAGAAGCTTCATCTGGCCCACCTCTATGCACTCAGCTTACACTTGTTTTTATAATACAGTGTTGTCTGCTGTATGCCCAAGGACATACAAACTCTGAAAAACAAGGCTCTTCCCTTCAAGGGAGTTTATAGTTAACTGAGGAAGGGCGCTAATAAGCAAAAGATAGTAATCACTCTGCTGGACTATAAAATGGAAGAATTCTTTTTTGTTTGTTTGTTTGCTTTATTAGATATTTTCTTTATTTACATGTCATATGATTTCTCTTTTCCCAGTTTCCCCTCCAAAAAACAAACAAACAAACAAAGCAAGAACAAACCCCTGTTCCCTCCCCCCTCCCCATGCTTGCCACACTACCCTCTCCCACTTATTGGCCTTGGCATTCCCCTACACTGGGGCACAGAACCTTCACAGAGCCAAGGGCCTCTCCTCCCATTGATGATCG
>NW_022196905.1:214823723-214828197 GCF_008632895.1 Mastomys coucha
TCAAGAAGAAGGAAGACCAAAAGGTGGACATTTCATTCCTTCTTAAAAGGGGGAACAAAATACCCACACAAGGAGTTGCAGAGCCTAACTCTGGAGCAGAGACTGAAGGAAGGGCAAGCCAGTCTAATAGAACTATCTCCTGAGAGGCTCTGACAGTACCTGACTAACACAGATGTAGAGGCTCACAGCCATCCATTGAGCTGAAGGAGTTAGAGAAAGCATCTTGAGTTTTTATTACTATGATAAAACACCATGCCTAAAAGCAACTTGGAAAGGAAAGGGTTTATTATATTTTACAATTCTCAGGTTCACTGCAACCTTGAGGGAAGGCAGGGTAAGAACTTAATGCAGGAACTGGGAGGCAGGAGTTAACAGAGAATCCTTGGAAGAGGAGTGGGGCTTGCTCAGCTTGCTTTCTTATGCAAACCAGGACCACCAACCCAGGAATAGTTCTGTCCACAGGGGGCTGGGCCCTCCCTCCATCAGTTATTATTCAAGAAAATGCTCCATAGGCTTGTCCCCAGGCTGATAGATTAAGGATATCAGTTCAGTTGAGCTCTTTCAAAACAACTCTAACTTGTGTCTATTTGTTGTAAAACCAACCAACATGGTAAAGGAGTGAACTTGAGGAGACATCTCTCAAAGATGAAGCTGAGGGGATGTGGAAGAACTTTCAGCAAAGGGAACAAGTGCAAAGTGGGAGGGAATTTGGAGAGCTGAGCAAGAGCAGCAAGGGCCATCCCAGGCGCAGCAGAATACAAGATGCAGTGAGTAATTAGAGATTGCTCTGGCAAAGTCGCCAAGGATGAGCTCATGGAAAAACTTTAGATCTCAGTAACGATTTTACATTTTATTTATTCTAAGTGTCAGGAAAAGCCATTTCAGCATTTTAAACCCTGGGATGACATAAATAGATTTATATTTTCAATGGGTCTCTCTGGATACAGGGAATACTCTGTAGAGGGCTTGAATAGAATGGGGAGACCACTGGGGGCTGAGCTCACTATCATCTCTTTGCTCTTGCAGACTCATCCTCCAGCAGACTTTAAATGGGTCTCTAGAAGCTGTCTTTTATGTTCTGTGTTGGAAAAGTTCTTCAGTGGTTAGCTTTCAGCTGGGCTCAGCTCATAGAGCTATCAGCATGAAACCGAATTGAGAAGTGGGGTCAGTGTATTTAATTCTCCAGCTTCCTGGCAGCCATGTTACTGAATATCTGGCTGCATCTCTCTACTGAAGGCCACAGCTAGCTGTTTACATTCCTGAACTTTTCTTCTTCCTCTCTTTGCCCTATAATGTTTTAGGATAGAAATCACTTCCTGTCATTACTAGCTCTGGAATATAGATTGCTTCTATTTTTGTTTCCTTACTCTTATCTTTGCCTTTTAAATTAATCTCCTTAAATTCTCTCCTCATTTATCACACCATGTGTGCCTTCTTTCATCGCTGTCAGTTCCTGCTCTGGGCTATTGCAGGAATATGCTATCACCCCAGAACAAAGCAATATCAATGAGTTTGGAATATATTGGAAGGTGGAATTAAGAGTATTTGGTGATGCATAGTCTGTGAAATGAAAGAGAATGACTAATTTTTTTTGCTTGAATAACTGTATTTGTAAAGAAGAAAGAATCTGTGTGCATGATGCCTTTAGAATGTCTGTTAGACATTCAAGTTTGAATGCTGAGTGGGTTGTTGGGGGAGAAGAAAAAGGTCAAGAGAAGCAATTCTGTTTTTAGAATTAGAGAGATGGTTTGGTGGAGAAGAGCATATATTGCTCTGCTAGAGGACCTAAGTTTGCTTCCAAGATCCATGTTGGATGGTTTACAATGACCTATAATTCCAGCTGCAGGGTATTCAATGCCTTCTTCACGTAAGCACATATACACACACAGGCAGAAACACATATACACATAATTAATAATTAGAAGAAAAAAATAACGGGAAAAAAGATGTTGTGGACTTATGTTTGCCTGCTAATCTGAAATAAGAAATAAACTGAAAATATGTAAATATCCTTGTGATCATTCTAAGAAATAAAAGTAATAAATATTGGAGAAAGAAACCCAGATGATGTGTATGTGATTGTCCTGTGGCTTACTGTATAAGAAGTGAAGGCTTGTCCTAGCCTGCTTCACTTTACATATATAAGATGATACATTTCCCATGTTGTGTGGTATAGAAGGGAACTGAAAGCAGGATTGGACACTCCTTTCTGACTCAGAGAGGTAAAGCAGAGCCTGAGGGGGCCATGAAAGTGTCTATAGGATAATGTATTAAAAAGATGCTTTTTATAGAGAGAAAGGAATTTCAAAATCAGCTTAGGGTTCCTTTCAAACATTTAGCTAAGTTGACATCACTGTCTTCACACTAGAAAATTATGTAAAATTTTAGAATGAACTCTGAAGAGAATTGAAGTTCACACACAGCTAGTGATCCTATGACCCCACTACCTGAAATGAAGGACCTCACCGGTTCCAGGCAAGAATCACAAAACCACTTCACTTCAGAGGAGGGATCAACAAACCCTAGAATAAAAGCTTGCTTGGTCTCTCTTAATTGATCTTAAAAGCAAGTCTCCAAATGACCAAACTGTTTCCCAGTAATCATGTCCTGGGAAAGAAAAAAAAAGAAGGCAAAAAACAAACAAGCAAAACAATACAAAACAAAAACAAGGGAACAAAATATGTGTAGCTCGCAATAGATTAAAATTAACCATGAGAAAACGCAGTCAATCCAGACTAACTCAGACTATAGTAATGGATGGGGGCAGAGAGCAGGATGGAGAAGGGTTAAGGACGGAAACAGGGGGCATCATATGGGGGGGGGAACAGATTGAGAGAGTATTGGGAGAAACAATTAGAGTAGGGTGTGCATCTCTGTGTTGAGCTAGAAACCTAGGACAATGGAAACTAACAGGAATCTATGAGTCTGACCCTAGCTAATACTCCTAGCAGTGGAGAATATGAAACCTGAAATGACCATCTCCTGTAACTAGGCAAGTCTCCTAATGGAGTGATTAAGACAGCAAATGAGCCCTAAAACTTTGATTCACAATTTGTCCTGCATACAAGATATGCATGGATAAAAATGAAGCAGAATTTGAGAGAGTGGTCAAAGAATGATTGGCCCAGATTGAGACCCATGCCATGAGAGGGAAAACACCCCTGGCACTATTAATAATATTTTGCTATTCTTACAGACAGACACCTAGAATAACTGTCATCAGAGAGGCTTCACCCAGCATCTGATGAAAACAGGTGCAAAGACCCACAGGCAAACATCACATGGAGTTTAGAGAATCCTGTTGAAGAGGGGAGGGGAGGAAAGATTGAAGGAGCCAGAAGAGTCAAGGACACCACAAGAAAGACTACAGAATCAAGTAACCTAGGCCCACAGGGGCTCACAGAGACTGAACTTCCGAGAGAAGTTCAGAGAACACGTATGGGAAGAATCTAGGCCCTCTGCAGAGATGCAACTATTGTGCAGCTCAGTCTTCATGTGGGATGTCTCAGAGCAGAAGGGGCTGTCTCTGACTCTGTTGCCTGCTTTTGGATCCCTTTACCTTAACTGGGTTGCCTTGTCTAGCCTTAATGGAAGAAGATGCAGCTAATATTACTGCAACTTGATGTGGCAAGGCGGGTTGATATCCATGGGAGGCTTCCTCTTTTCTGAGGAGAAGGGGAGGCAGTGTGGATGGGAGTGAGGGTGAAAGGGAGGAACCAGAAGAAGAGTGAGGGAAAGCTGCCACCAGGACGTAAAATTGATTAATTAATTGATTAATTCATTAGAAAAGAGTACTTACTGGAAAGAGCATGAAGAAAACTGCATACAGGTCCATTGTATTCAGGGTGTTTATAACTTAAACACAGGAAAATATCTTAAACACAGGCCTAGGAAAATACATGACGCCACTAGACAACAAAGTTTCTCAGTAGAAATAATACCAACAAATAGATTGTAAACTGGCACCCTTCAAAGTAATGAAACTGGGCTTGCTGGGTGGTGAGCAGCGGAAAGGGGAAGGCAGTGGTGGAGAGAGAAGATGAGAGGAAGGGAGAAATGTGGTGATGTGGGAGGGTGGGGAAACTTGGAACTGCAGCCTGTGCTCCACAATTCCGTTAGAAGCTTCACAAGAAGCTGTGGTCTGTGGGATTTGTTTTGGTGTATGCTTCTGGAGAAAAAGGAATGGAAGTGGAGGAAGACTGAAAGATAAAACAATTAAATTAATTAGCCTATTCATTTTCAATGTCATGAATGTGCTACTTAAATAACTCAGTAATTCTTTCTTCTGCAAAGTTATAACAGAACCCAAGTTATAACAAAGTTATAACAGAACCCAACCTATTCACTTTCCCAGTGTTGCTGGTCATAGGGATTTGGGGGAAATTATCTTACTCTTCTATAATATGTCCCATAATGTATACACATACACACACCCACGCACACACACATGTATATATATATATATATATATATA
>NW_022196905.1:214828207-214834828 GCF_008632895.1 Mastomys coucha
ATATATATATATATATATATATATATTACTATCATATTTCATAGTTTGAAAGTAGAGTTGTATCACTTTCCCGCTAAGAAAATCTCAATCTCTCTCTCTCCCTCTCTCTCTCTCTCTCTCTCCCTCTCCCTCTCTCTTTCTCTCTTTTTGACCCTCTATATCCTTCTCAATATTTTCAGGATATGAGAGGCAAGGCAAGCCCCTGAGGATTCGAATCGGAGAGAGATCAGAGCCAGAATCACTCACTGTGTCTTTAGAGTGCAACTAATTGGAGTTCCTTCCTTTCGCTTAAAGAAAGCATGACCAGAATTGTTGAGTATATGGTGCACTTGGACATAATGCCTCTAAGAAGAGCCATGCTTTTATCAATTCTGTTGAAAAGACAAAGTATTAAATTCTTCAGCAGCAATTCCCTAAGGCAAAGAGAGGAAATTCCACTTTTGAAACATGGAAAATATCCCCAGCATTAAGCTATTTTAGAAAGCTGTGGTTGAGCTCTTCATCTGAACAACCAGTCACAGAACAGCTGTCACCCATAAGCACATTTTCCAGTAATGGGTGGGTCCCAGAAAAGGCCCAGTTGGCCTCATTCCAAGTGTGGACCAGGACATTTATAATTCATAGAATTATAGTACTGAGAGAGATTTGAAACATACATATTTCAACCTTCCAATCCCACCTGCATATGAACAGGGATGGGAACATTACTGTTTTATAAAGTAGCCTGTTGCAGTGTTTTGAGTCATATCAATTGTAAAAAATGTCTCTTTCATGTCAAACTAAAACCTATCTCCTTTTAATCCTTACTCTCGAGAAAGGAATATTTAGCACTGCCTTGGTATTCTAGGGAATTGTTTTGTCTTCTATGTTGGATAAACCCACCTGACCAAAGGGTGTCAATGTGGAAATCAAAGAGAAGTGTAGGAAGCGGGAGAGCACCCGAATCTGGAAAGAGGAAAGTTAATATGCTTTAGGGTGGTGTTGAGTCATAGTTATGGAGACCGACACAATATCTGAACAAAGCACTCTGAATAATTATGCTGTGACAGCAGGCATGAATTAATAATGTCTAGGCATCCATGAACATCTCAGTAAAGTTAAGAAAAATAATCCTTGGACATGAACTCACCAAAATAGTCCCTGTTTCCTGCGAGCATAGAGAAAGCCTTTACTTGCCTCATTAACTCCCATGACACAGATGGACACATAGCTGGGCACAGATACCCAACGAGGATGGATAATACGGTCACAATAATGCATAGATCTAAATAAACTTAGGACGTACCATGGGCTGAAGTCCCCTTTTTTTAGGTGCAGACACGATTTAGCCTGCATCATCTTAAAGCACTTTCACAGACTCTGTGAGGGTGGAAACCCTGTGAAGGAGCCAGGATCTTGAGTTTGTTTCTTCAATCAAAGCCACATGGGAGAAACACTGACCAGAGGCAGCCCCAGGAGATTATGTGAGCAAGATGGGAATTTTTTCAGTGTTAATACTCCAAGAGTGGGTTATTTTCACATCACACTTTTCAAAGACCATTTCAACAGACTCAAAATCTCAAGATTTATGCATAGAATAATATTATTGGTACACTAATAACATTATTAATACAATTATACTAATTAGTGATTTTTCTATATTATATATAGCAGAATCATTTGTTATAGCATGAATTTAAAATTATTTAAATCCCCAGTAATACTAAATTCAAGATTACATATTTTCAGTATGAATGTTAAGTAAATATTATAAATGTAGAGAAAATATTCGTGCATATTAAAATAAATCTATGATATCTCACAGATAACAAATATTTAATTTTAAAGAACTGACAAACTGGAGCAATGGAATAGTGGGGGTAATATTCAATACCAAAAATAGCCAATGGAAACCAGAGATAGCTCTAATGTAGCAAGCATGCAAGAAAGAGTGGATCACATCTTCCATCCCTAAGAGCCTGTGTTACCCAGAACGTGGAAACTACTGAGCTAAGTAGTAAGTACAGAGACTCGTGTCATACAATGTTCCAGCATAAACCTTTTCCTAAGACTAACTCTGTTTCTAGCATTAAGAGTAAAATGGTTAGGGAAAGCTCCTATATCATTTCCACGCATTGCTGAATAGCAGTAACTTCATTTACCGTAACATTTCTTCATCCAAAATGATCTGTAATAAACATCTTTTGAAGCTCAGAGTGAATGCAGAGAACAATTACAACTTTCTTTTAAATGTTTTATTGTTCTCTTAGTTTACGATTATATCAATATTGTTGCAGTATTTTCTCTGTCCAGTCACATTAGGGCAGTGACAGGCCTGTGATTGGACAGGGATAGAGAGGCAGGGCTAGAAGCTTAGGAACAAGGGAGGTCAGAGGTCAGAGAGCTGGAGAATCAACATGAAGGCAGATGATCCAGACCCTGCGTGGATCACCCACAAGTAGCTAAGGTTGTTTACAAGGTTGGAATAATTGGTTAAAGCATTATCTTTGTCATTTGGCTCTGAAATTATTGTTTTGGCATCTTGTAAATTGTGATCTTGTTGATATATAAACCTGATTGGATAATTTGGCCTTAAGAGTCATGTTTCTACCTGGTAACTAGGCGCTAGATGACTGATTGTTGCATGTGGGGGGGTTGCATGTAAGTGAGATAATCTTGCTAGCTGAGAGAGAATAGCAGGAGCCCACCGGGACATAGTGATGTGGTCGGCCAGTGCCTGCACTAAAACTGGAACGTGGTCCGGCGGGGCAGGAGAGTGTGAGGGGTGATCTTTTTTAATATTTCCCACAACACAACATAAACAATTTTCATGCATTTGATACCAGAATTGTGTCTTTTTAGCCTCGTCACAGACTTGAAAATTGAATCTTTGCAATTTTATTCTGGAATAGATTCTCACTATTCTAGTAAGGAAAAATTAAAGATGTAACAATAGCCCCAATTTGCAAAAATAGCATTTAATTAAAGGAATAAATTATATTTAGTGACTTTCTGGTTTCTTTTTCCTCCAGTTTTATGTTTTTCAGTAATAGATTTTTTGTTTCATTTTCCATTTTGCTTTGGCTTGACAAACATTGCTAAAAATGGCCATCTAGAAGCAAAGTCAGAGACATTTTAGGTATCCTAGAATTTTAATGATGGATCTAACTAATCTGCCTCCATCAGTGTTCAGAGTATAATAACAATACTACTACTACTACTACTACTACTACTACTACTAATAATAATAATAATAATAAATCATTACAGGCTAAACTCCACTTACAAAGCATGTTTTGTTTGTCATATGTATTAATGTATGGTACACATGCATATGTATGCATATTCACATTGTTCTCTTATATTGTGTGAACATATATGTGGGTAGATGGACATGTTTGTATATGTGTGTAGGGGGGTGGTGTGTATGTGTGTGTATGTGTGTGTGTACATATGAGTGTGTACATGTGTGTGTACATGTGTGTGTGTGCATGCATGTATGTGTGTGTGTGTGTGTATGTGGTGTGAGCCAGTCTTTACATATGTCTTTCTTAATTTGCTTCTACCCTTTTACACATTGACACAGGCTTTTTGACTGGACACAAAATGCATGGATTTGGCTAATCCAGCAAACCAGATCCTCTGTTCCCATCTACTGACTTCTAGAATCACAGGTGGTCTGCTGTGTCCATCTTCATTTACATGGGTGCTGAGGGCTCAAAATCAGGTCCTTACTCTTACATGCAGTTAACCCTGGACTAACTGAGACATTTTATCAGCAGTAATAATATGTTTTAAAATATAAGTTGTCTATATGCTTTATCCTTAGGGGACATTCTCAACACATATCATAGTTTTTACTTGTACAATAGGGTATACTTCATTCAAGAATCTCATCAGGGAAAGAATTTTTGATGATAGAACAATGGGTTCATAGATTAAAAATCTTAAACTCAGAAACAGTAAAACAAAAATATCAGTAGCCAAATGTTTAAAGAAGCTCTGTCTTCCTTTATTCTCAAAGTGTTCATGACACAAAAAGAGTAGTCTAGAGACAATAGAAACCCATTTGACTGCATAGTATTAACTGACATGCAATATAAGGGACACTGGTCACTGAGGTCACCCAACTTTGTAACCCACTCCAGATCATCCATAATGTTGTTGCTATTTCAAATATTAGTCAACATGCAATACTTTAACCTTAAAGAAAAGGTCCATTTATGCCACACTAATCTGCTAATCACATATGTTATTGCTTGACTTAATGGGAGAATCAGAAAGGAAGATGTAAGTTCTGTACTACAGTGGGAGAGTTTTCGATGCTAGACTGAGGTCATTTTTTTCCATGGGTCAACTGCAGTTCTTGGCTTACTTGAAGAGAACAACCCAATGACATAGTATTCACAAGCTGGTTAAAGCTGGAATTTCTTCCATCTTAAGAAAGTAAATGATGAGTATTCTTAAACCCCAGTAAGGTGAACAGTGTAGAAACTTTTGGACAGAACATAACCCTACTCAGAGAAAAGTACAATATATGACTATGCAGCTAAGCAATCTGCATGTCCTCCTCCTTCTGCATGCCTAGCCTCTTCTGTCACCAGTCTCTAAGGCTCCAATCCAGGGTACAGTTTTACTCTATGGTTTGTTCTATTCTCACATTTGTTAATTCATTATACTTGGGATAAGAGGCTAGTACTCCAACATGTATAAATATACCAAAAATGTGCATTTTAGCCGAGTTCTAGAATTTTAGCTGCATCTAGAGTGTAAAACACCAACCAAATGTCAGTTATTAGCTGAAATCTCACAAAATTTGTCTATTTAACATTTAAGAAGCTAATGACTATATTTGTTTAAGCATCTCTTAGGGTTCTAGTCTTTCTTTTATGTTATCAAGGACAGGGACATTGGAAGAAAATTTGTTTTCAATTGACTAGTTAGATTTTAATCCATGTACTGTGCTAAATACTGTGATGTTCTGTATCCCAAATTCTGGAAGCAACTAAAATTATTTGTTAGAAATTCCTTCAGACAAACAGATGGAGTAATTTGGAGAATAAATAAAAATATTTGAAGAAACACCTAAGCCGAAGCAGCATATATTCTATAGGACAAGAATGATGGATTGGTGAATGTTTTTAATAGATAGAAATTAAGAACTATTATTATTAATATCAAATGTATTTTGTCTTATAAAATAAAAAAATATTTTAATGCTCTGTATTTTGGATTATAGTTATTGAATTTTCAATAAATCAATAAAATATACATATAGAAATGACACTTGGCCTGTGAAAATGAAGCAGCCAGATGATCTCCATGCCCTGCAGAAATGCCCTTGTGCTTACCAGATACCACTGCTGCCTGTGCTCTCATAAATGTGGAAGCTGCTGCATTCCCAGATCCTGTTGGACCTATAGACGAGCTCACACTCTATGCAGACACATTTACTATCAATAATACATAGATTCTTTGAGGCCAATAATATTATTGACTTAATTCTTTAATTAAAGTTACATCATCTCTGGCACTTAGCACTGAGGCATATACTCAGTATAGTAAGTACCAAGTGAATACCAATTAAGGTTGATAAAATGGATGGATACCAAGAAGAGACTGGCTGCTTCCATGATGTGGAAAACTGTGAGATCGATGTATCTACACTTCTGAAGAAGACTGTGAACAGCAATTTATTCTCTTACAAATGATGACAAGCATTGCAAGTTTGGAGTGCTACATAAACATTTGATAATATGAAGTTCATTTTTAAAATTTTAGTATTAAACCAAAATACCCGAATTTCACAACTGTCTTCCAAAAGTGCATAGAAATAGAAGAAATAAAAAGATTCAGTACTGACAACCAGTCCTACAACACCCAGAGGAAGCTCCACTCCCAGGTGCTCTGACACACCCAGGATCAGAGGTGAGCAGTAACCAACATCTGTCCCAACACTGTGAGTAACTGGGTCCAGCGGGACCAGGCACACAGGAACTCCACCAGCCCATTGACTCCAGTTCCTTCCAATCTGTCTGGGTTAGTGTTCTGAGCAGACCTTGGGCACAAGCTCTACAGCCAGCCCCACAACTCACAGAGAAAGCCACACTCCCAGGTGATTTAACAAGCCCAGGATCCCAGGATCCCAGAATCACAGGATCACAGAGTCAGCTTGATTCTGAGGAGTTCTGACACAACCAGGAAGGACAGGGTCCAGTCAGATTTAGCAAGGGCAGTTAGCACTAGAGTTACCCTGATGCCGGGGGTTGGGGGCAAGTGTAAGAAAATAAACAGCACAAACCAAGGTCACTTGCCATCATCAGAACCCAATTCTCCCACCATAGCAAGTCCTGGACACACCATTACACAGGAAACACAAGATTCAGATATAAAATCACTTATCATGATGATGATGCAGGACTTTAAGAAAGACATAAATAGCACCCTCAAAGAAATACAGGAGAACATAGGTAAAGAGCTAGAAGCTCTTAAAGAGGAAACACAAAAATCCCTTAAAGAACTTCAGGAAAACACAATCAAACAGGTGAAGGAAATGAGCAAAAACATCCAGAACCTAAAAATGAAAATAGAAACAATAAAGAAATCAGAAAGAGAGACAAACCTGGAGATACAAAACCTAGG
>NW_022196905.1:214836222-214836658 GCF_008632895.1 Mastomys coucha
CACCTAATGTCTGTGCCACCCTCCAAGCAGAACCATTGTTCATTGAAACAGTTGGCGAAAGACTTTATGGCTAGACCATCTTAATACCTACACCATTTCTTAAATGAATGTAACCTATTCTCTGTGGGCTGAGAATGAAGTCACTCACCCAAGTCAAATAGCTTTGACCATAGCAGGAAGTCTGTATCCAAAAATCAAGCCTAGAATTCATTTCTTGATGCAGCAGAACTATCAACTCTCAGCTTAGCTATGATGGAGGTAAAATCCTTTGGTGATGTGAGGGTCATTGAGATACAGCCTTATTACAATGAAACCCAATATCTAAAAATTGTTCTTATTTTGGGCTTGTACAACAGTAAGAACCAAGATTTTAAACTCTACTAAATAAAAAACAAACAAAAAGACTTTATGTATTCATGTTCGTTTAAGAAAATAC
>NW_022196905.1:214836668-214836914 GCF_008632895.1 Mastomys coucha
GCTTTGATGTGGAGGTGCCTGATCCACTTGAACTTGAGCTTTGTACAAGGGGAAAGAAATGGATCAATTTGCATTTTTCTACACGTTAACCTTCAGTTGAGCCAGCAGTTAAGCCTCCAGTTGAGCAGGACACATGCTCCACCATGTTCATAGCAACCTTATTTATAATAGCCAGAACCTAGAAACAATCCAGATGTCCCTCAACAGAGGAGTGGATACAGAAATTGTGGTACATCTACACAATGG
>NW_022196905.1:214837786-214845739 GCF_008632895.1 Mastomys coucha
GGAAACTGGGAATGGAGAAATTTACATGTAAATAAAGAAAATATCTAATAATAAAAAAATAAATAAAATAAAATAAAATAAAAATAAGTAAATAAATAAAAAAATGTATACAGTTAATATGTTTGGAGTTATTTAAAATTTATATTGAGAAAATTGTATTTTCACTATTACTGTAGATGAGCACCTACATAAGACTGTTAAATTGATTGTTGTTTTATATCAAACAACTTTTATAATTCTTATTTTTATTGTTATAGTATTTTATAAATTTTAAGGAATATGACAAAAAAAGGTATTGTAGGTATTGAAGGGGGTCTCTGGGAGGAGCAGTGGTACAAAAGGGAAACAAGAATGTGATTCAATTATATTTAATTGAAATATGTTTTTAAATGTTAACAAATTCAGATAAATTGAAATCATGTAACTTTTCTCATCATAATGCAATAAAAGTTTTTTTGTTTTTTTTTAAAAAGATTAAGTACTAATTTTAAAATTATTGTACTATAGTCTTCAAATAGATTTTATTATAAGCTGATAAAATCATGTGCTTTTTTTTACCATTGTAATGTATGAAAGAGACATACTCCAGTATTTCAAAGCACTGAAAACATTTCAAATATAGAAGTAAAAGAAGATTTTTAACCATGAATCAGTAATAAGAAGAAAATGTCTTGTGAACAATATGTTTCTGTCTTATTTGGATATACATAGATTAGACATATTTTTATATGGTCATGGTACTTCTTAAAACATCAAACTTTTAAGACTGTTTCTATTCTATCAGGTTCTTTCCATAGATACTCCTTATTATACAAGTGCTATTGGAGAACTGTTTTTGAGAACATGCAAACTGTGAATTGATGTATATTTTTATTATAAAAACTAATATATGTTCAATTAAATAATCCTGGATTAAAATAAGTATGGACATATAAAGGGGATATAGATAATGTCCCCAAAACTTGCTGTATGTACCCAGTATAAGTAACAGATACAATGGTCTCTGAAGTACAACATTCACCATGGCATGGCTACAGCATGCATCTGTATTTAAGAAAGGACCTCTCCCACTGTGCTTGTGAGTAGCCACTGGAAACATGGATAAATGAGTGAACAGGTTTGTATTTTGTAATGATGTCCTTATGATTTCATAATCACTTATTGCACAATCCATATACCTCAGAAGATGGAAAAATCCTGAATGACAAACAGATTCTCTTGCAAGTCTGTGGGTTTAACTACTCCAATCGCACCTGTTCATTTGCCTGGGTTTTACCACCTCCCCTTCAGCTGCACGATCTCTTTTATTTTGACATTTTAAACACAAGCTTCCTTGAGATAAAATGTGACTGAGTCCTTTGGAGTGCTTTCTGGCATGGATCATTTTTACCAAAATGGATGTGCTTTAATAATAATTACTATTCTACAGCTGTCATTGAGCTCCTACCTTTACTGAACATCCAGAAGACTTACAATGCTTCATTTTTGTAGTTGCCCAAACTGAGGTCTGATAAACATTGATTGGGGAAGGAGAAGTGGAGGGCAAACGGGTCATGTATTTATTCACTTATTTATGAAAGAGAATGGAGAAATGCAAAGCACAGCCCTAAACTATTGACAACTAAGGTATTCCTACAGTGCCAATCGGCTTTTAAAACCGATACAAGTAATACATTTTATCACCATTTACTTCTGCCTGGTAGTTCTGTGAATGGTCTCCTGTTTTTAATCACAAACTCATCTCCTGATAATAATATTTATAATGCTTAAAATATATGAAGAATAGCAGGCTGCAGACATTAGCTATGTAATGCATATTGATATAACTCTGAAATATACACATCCTGGAGTATCGGCACCTGGAGACAGCATCAGTCCTTCCAATGTGAAGATGAGAGATTCCTCTCATCCAGAATTATTGTGAGGTATCATTTCTGAAAAAGTTTTAATTTCAATCTGCATGTAAAATAAGTAGTCCCCCATAAAGGTCAAACCAATAATGAACAAATAGATGAGAACATAAATTAAATAATTGAGAGAAAAATTTAAAATGTCTGGAACATCTTTTCCACAGCACTTTCCTGAAGTATAAGAAATAGGAGAAAAAAGATATCCTATCATGAAAAATAGATCTAAGACAAGCAAGCACTGAGGAAAGTTACAAAGATGCAGTAGAATACCATATCTGAAGAGACCAAAGGAAACCTTCTGGAATGTTGAAGCAGTTTAGTTAGAAAATAGCCACTGAGTGCTGTTCTCAAGTCCTCTCTGGAGGAAAGGCATGCACACGCGCATGCACTGATCTGCCCCTGGGAAATGCATGCACACGCGCATGCACTGATCCGCCCCTAGGAAATGCATGCACATGTGCATGCACTGATTTGCCCCGGGAAATGCATGCACATGCGCATGCACTGATCTGCCCCGGGAAATGCATGTACACACGTATGCACTGATCTGCCCCGGGAAATGCATGCACATGCGCATGCACTGATCTGCCCCGGGAAATGCATGCACATGCGCATGCACTGATCCGCCCCTGGGAATTGTGACTATTCTGACTAAGGTGATTTGTCTATGTTAACTTTTCCAGGCATCACAGGGAAGCCTACCTAACAGTGTACTATCTCACTGTTTTTTCCCACCAGCCACTCTCTGGTCACAATAGCCTAAAAATGAATGATTCCGTAAACTCACTTTTCATTTTAATAGAGAGGGATTATTGGGTGACTTATAAAGCTACAACATTCAATTTCTGTCGTAAGCAATAAATGCATACATTTCAAACAATATACCAATTAGGCAGATATTCTAGGTGTGAATCACTGGAGAGAAAACAGATCCAAACTAATTTTAGCATAAATCTCAAGGTAACTTTTCAGAAGTATTTGGGAAAGACTGCAAAGTAGGCAGGAGTCAGAAATTACAAGCAAGTGATATGTTTGCAGCTAACTTCTTTTACTCACAGAGCTGCTAAGTGTCTGAGACTCAAATTTATATTTTTAAAATTCTATACTTTCTACAGCTATCAAAGGTAGCTAGAGTTGGAGCTGTAGGTACGAGGAGCTGATGCTGTCCCATCATTTCTAACAAAGGTAAAGCATTGGGAGGGCAGGAAAGAAACAGAGACCTCTCAACCTCTTCAACCACCAGGCCTGCAGTATGTTGACAGTTGATCTTGTATTTTTCCAGCTGTCTCCTTCAACAATTGCCTTCAACAGGGAAGTGTTTGTGTTTTAAAATCACCTCAAGAAGCATATCAGTGATTTTTAATTTTTCTTTTGTATGTATATGCTTGTATTTTGTGACAATGTATATATGTTTGGGGGTGGTGAAAGTGTACTTGTGTATAGAAGCCAGAGATCAAGGTCAGAGTGTCTACTTCTGTTGATCTCTAAATTTTTTTGTTTACTTGTTTGGGACAGGGTCCCTCACTGAGCAATGGGCATAGCATTTCAGCTACCAGCTAGCCAGTAAGCCCTTAGGATCTACCTGTGTCTGCCCTTGTCCTCCCTCCAATGCTAGAGGTATACACATCTGTCACCAGAACCATGCCTGGCTTCTAAGTGGATGCCAGGGATCTAGACTTAGAACTTTATTCTTGGAAGGTAGGGACTTTACAAAACTGAATTATCTCCCTGGCCCCAAATCCACTTTGGCCTAAAGGACTATAAAATCACAATGACTTTCCTAGAAATAGATACTTTCCCTCAAAACTAGACTTCAATTACATTCCTTTCCACTCTGGAAAACCCATCTGTTAAACCTTAGAGGCAAGCTCCCTTTTAGCAACTTCTCAACTTTTACATATATTGGGTCCTTGGTAAAATAAGGAAAAAGAGATGAATCAGTTCACAAATGTGGGACTGTACCATAGAGTACAGATGTTAATTACCTCATCAGAAAACAGATCAGTTAGAAAGTCATCTAAATATGCAGAGGAGTCTACTACTTTTTTGACTAAAGTTATTTCTTGAACTATTAACCTGGTTCACTGCTAGCTTCTGCTTATCTCAAAGAAGGTTCTCAGAAGGGAGTTCCATCATGAACGAGCAGGATGTGATGGGGAAGCCAAGATAAGGAGCCACTCATCTACCCACACAGTAGACAAATTGTCCTGGATTTAGATACAACCATTTTTCAAAAGAAAAATGTATAAGAAGAAAACAGTTTTATATTTTTGCAGCCATAAAATTTAGATTATACTATTGGGGAGATTAAGTATTGCAATGATACCAATTCTTCCCAAATCAATTTGTATATGTAATCTCTAAATGAAATCCCAATGGAATCTATTTTATAACAAAAATTGTTCAAAATTACATCTCAAAAACACCCAGCAGGGAACTATCAAAAATAATGAAAATGAAGAAGAAATACTGAAACAAGAGGACTTGTTCTATTCTAAGAGCCAATAATTAAAATCAGTGTGATATTGGCATGAAAACTTGCAGACAGATCAGAGGAACAGAACAGATAACCCTGCAACAGATTTAGAAAAACAAGAGCAGAAATGACTGCAAACTATTGATATTGACTAATGAGCTTCTGGGGCAAGGCAATATATTGTCTTTTTAACCTTTCATGAGATAAGTAGATAATAGATAAATAGGTACGTAAATGATAAGAAGACGATATATACATTTGAAAGATGATAGACAGTTGAAAGATGATAGATCTAAACAGATGGTAGATAGATAATATATAGATGATAGAGATAGTAGACAGTTAATAGATAACAGATAATGTATAAGTATATATATAATAGGTAGATATAGAAGACAGTTAATAGATAACAGATAAGTAGAAAGACAAATTAAAGATAGATAGATAGATAGATAGATAGATAGATAGATAGATAAATGACAGATAATAGAATAGCTAATAGATGATAGAATCTGAACTATATCATAATGGTTAAATGTATAAAAAATGATAAATCTCTAAAAATTTGGGAAAATACTGATAAAGTAATCTCAAAAAGTAAAGAACATTGAAAGTATAAAAGGTTTTGTATAATTTGCTGTTTAGAACTAGAAATTTGAACATTATGTTTTTATACCATAAAAATACATATAATACAGGCCTATCAATATAAACTTTTGAATATTCAAGTGGAAATGTCCAGCTTGCCCAAGACTGTCAACTTCATAACCAGTACAACCTCCACCAGGTAGAGAAAATGACAAGGATGTGGCTTTCTCATAATTTTGCATTTTGCCCAACTATTCATGGGTGAAAGGAACAGGACAGGTATGTATGCATTTGAGGGGTCATTAGGCATGGGGTATATAAGCAGAAGGTATGGAATATAGAAACAGAAAGCCTCATAATGTCTACCATAGTCTTCCTCTAAGTAGGATTACCTTCAGAGGAGGACAGACTAGCTTCCTTTTAATGTCTCAGCAGTATTTTCTGATAACTTCCTGAAACCACTGGCAGATGCCTCTGTGATCAGGCTTAGGAAGTCATTCTAGGTTTTCCACCAACTCAGCATCTTATTCAGATCTTTTTTTTGTGAAAATACACCATGAGTAAGAGATATCTTAGAAAGCATTTAACTATGTGCTTGTTTATACTTTTAGAGGTTTAGTCTGAGGACATCATGGTGGAAGTCAGGCAGGATTGGCAATGGAGCAGTAGTAGAGATCTTAGCATCTGCTCTACAGGCAGTAGGCAGACAGAGAAGGACTGGGCCTAACATGGAATTTTGAAACTTCGAAGTCCATTCCCAGTAACACAGTTCTACTAACATGTGACTAAGAATTCAAACATATGAGTCTATGACAGCCATTCTCTTTCAAACTACCATACAAGAGAATTTTTTTTCTTTGCTTTTGTTTTTCAAGACAGGATTTCTCTGTGTAGCACTGGTTGTCCTGGAATAAGATAAGGGATCTGCTGTCAAACCTACAGCCCAAGTTTACATATCTGAAAATCATTTGAGAGAAGCCCCCGGTGTTTTATGTGTTATGTCTACCTCAAATTCTTTAGTGATAGCAGCATAAAAGTGTTGCATGGGGCAAGCCATGACCCAAGGCTCAGCCAGCTGACACACCCAGGGATCAGTGCTGTGCTACATTCCTAAGCAGAGCCTTTTCTCTTCTGCTTTCCACTCCTTCTGGGATTTGCTGGCCTTGAATGATCCTGGGTGATCCATATTTCATGACATGCCATCTCTGTTGCCCCACATTGCTTCAGCTCTTCCACTCTACCACAAATGAGAATTTGTTTCTTGCTGTCTATTTCTTTTCCATGCTGGATTTTAATTAATACATGAGACTGTAAAGGAAATGCTGTCACGCTGATCAAAGTTTACTTTAGAGAATTAACCCAATCCATGCCACCCATAAAACCTGGGTCATTTTTAGCTTCCTTTATCTTTACACTCATGGTCACAACTGTTGCAAAAGTACCTTGCAAAAAATACAGCTAATGTGGTTCCAGGGCAGGTTCAGTGTGACAAGGACTCTTAAAGAGATCACATGGAGACTTGAAAAAGCAGGAACTGAAATTCTTCTATATCAAAGGCTGTCTACCTTCTCTGGCCCTGAATAGGTTTCTGGCTTGAAAATGGAAAGTAGGAAAGATACACATTTTTATCCATCTTGAACCTTCATTTTTTTCTTGAATAAAAGAGAAAAGTTTTATCTCCCACCTATTAAAATTCTCACATTTTCAAAACCTTATGAATAGTATCTGTTTGTCTCCACATGCCCAAGGATGACTGTGTATATCAAGTACTGTTTGTCTGTATGTTCACCTGTGCCTGCATATGCAAGCATACACATGAATGTACACACACACACACACACACACTTCCATCATGATCTATAGAAAATGTCTTATTTTCAACAGCACAGAAAAGAAGAGACCAACTTATGCCACATGTACAGTTATTAATCCAGGTTGGCAACCTAGAGAGACAGTGTGGTCTGGTTAATGGAACACCAGATGGTAAAGCATGGGACCTGGTTTCTATTCCCAGCTTTATCACTGTTAGATATTTGGCAAATGGTATCTGTCTCTGTGTCTGTCTTCCTGTGTCAAAGTGCTCACTCAGAATACAGAATAGCTCTTGCTTTCACAAGATGGATATGAAAACCTACCACTGGGATTCTAGCTAGAAGTTCTCAAAAGCAAAGGAATCAATAGAAAGATGTTTACAGTTGAGGTCCTCTGAAGTGGCCACTCAAGTCTTACTGCACTAAGTTTGAGCTCCAAGTGATTTCTGGCCACAACACTGGTGGTTGTTAACAAGCCTGGTTATGGTGACATTGGCTCAGAATTGAAAATAGTTTTCAAAACTCACTTTCAAATATGACTTATTTGTTTGCACTTTACTGCTTCATTAACATCTTTCTAACAACTTTTCTCTACTCTTACTATTTGCTCAATAATCCCTATTGAATAAAAGAATCATTATTTTGTAGCTAGCACTAAGCTTATTAGTATCACTGTGATAGGAACAGTAGGAATTGCAATACAATCAGTTACTTATTTTTATGCAGAAGTTGCACAGAAAATTTAGAAAGTAAAGAACAACAGCAGAATGAAGTTGATAGAAGGCATAATAAATTATTTGAGGGAAATGGGTTACACGTTGTTATCATAGCTTCTAAAACAGTAAGGTAGAGGAAATTTAAGAGGATTTGAAAAACATCGTCTGCTAAATTGTCTGACTTGGGCAAGTTAACTTTGAAATAATTATTATACATGATCCTTTGGGGAAGACTTGACATAGACAGATGAAAGATAGAAGAGGAAGAGAACAATAAAGAATAAGTCTCTAGGGATGCTTTAAATGTAAACAAAAGTTTTACAGCTCAAGGATGTAATGCATACCTGGCATGATCCAAATTCTGGATTCCATCCCTAGAAGCACATAAATCAAAAGGGAGAGAAGAGAAGGGTAGAGAGGAAAAGAGAGTGGAGAGGAGAGAAGAGGAGAGG
>NW_022196905.1:214846347-214867561 GCF_008632895.1 Mastomys coucha
GGGAGAGGAGAGGAGAGGAGAGGAGAGGAGAGGAGAAGAAACAAGGAAGGGGAAGGAAAGGAGATTGAAGGAGAGGATAAGAGGAAATGAGAGAAAAGAAAATAAGACAATAGGAAAACAGAAGAGGAGAATGGAGGGGGAAGAGGGGAAGAAAGGAATGGAGATGGAAGGAGAGGAAGACTGGGAAGGAGATGAGACTGGAAGAGATGGGAGGAGAAGATATAGGAAGAGAGGAAAGGAGAGGGGAAGAAAAGAGAGGGGGAAGTTATCCTGATTAAGGATTGAGAGTTGATGTACCAGAATAGGGACTGGGTATGATGCCACAGATTCCACGGTGGGAAGAATCTTTATGCATGGGCAATTTGATGATTTCTATAATGCAGTGAGAGGTGGAGTGAAACGTAAGAGCAAAGTTGACAAATTTGATGAAATGTGACATAAGCAGAGGGAACACTTCAGGGAAAGGCTTCTTCTGAGGACCAGTGTATCATGATGACCCAGGAGGAACAACAGAAACCTAAAACAGTAACACACACACACACACACACACACACACACACACACACACACATTGAGCAGAGCCACTGTGAGATGCAATCGTGTAATATAAACATACTAAGAATTAATGGCACTGTAAACACCATGTGTTTCTTTGATTATTGGTTTGTTGAAAAAGCAAACCATATTGGAAGAGAGAAGAAATATCTTTGGCTAAAATTCTGTTCTTTGTATCAAGTTCCTCATAAACAATGAAACAAGATTAATGGAAATGCTTTAAACTTTTTTTTAGCTCATTCAAACAACAAAAGGGCTGTCTTAATGACAACATTGACTGAAGTGGCTTTTTCCTTCAAGAACCAATGAGATGAAACTAAGATGGTAGAGAAAATCTACATGCGAAATGATGTGCACCAATTTATCCACCCATTTATTCACCAAGCACTTCTTGTATTTCTGAAACATCCAAGTAAGCAAGAAAAGCATGGCTTGGCCTTGTGGAGCTTGAGTTACAGGGAATCAGGTTTTATAAATGGTTGTAAAAAGATTTCTAGAAAAATCATAGTGGTAGACATGTTTGCTCAAGGCATTGGGGAACAGATCTGTGAAAACGTGACTCTTATCTTTGCCCCCATGTGTGACGTTCATTAGCAATGAGGAGTCCTGTGAGAACAGTGACAGAATTAAGAGACTGGGATTCCATTCTTTGCCATTGTTTCAGGGTTTCAGCCCCAAACTGTTGTGCTTCTTCTGCATTAAAGGCATAGTTGTCTATGTATGATAGTTTCCATGGGCAACTGGCTTTAGGCAGGGACACTGCAGGAAGTCTTAGATAGCCAATATGAAAGAAGGCAACTTCTCAAATGACTAGAATTTCAACCGCAGTAGAAGCAAAGATTTGAAGAAATGCAGCATATGGCATTGAAGAGCCAAACACAAGACAAGAGTGCACTGAATACTTCAGAGAAATAGACACTGGGTCACCTTATGAGAAGGAACTTCATCTCCACCTACATCTGCAGTGTTTGGAGGGATTTCTCCTTAGAGAAGAATGGCCTGGGATTCTGTATCTTTTGGATTTGTGCATTTTGATGTAATTTTATGAATCCTGAAATAGTACTGAAAACATACGTTCACAGTATCACTATGCTAGTAGTCTCTTAATGTCATTGTAATTACCTTCTCTTATCTTTTTTTTCCTTCCTCCCTGCTTTGTCACATTTCCTATTTGATATAGTTCTGCATATATTGTCTTATACCTTCTTAACTATATTCTGACAATAATAATTAGAAGATAAAAATATACTATCTTAGAAGCTATCTTTTGAGGTTCTTTTGAGGAAGAATCTACTGTGTTGGAAGAAGATCTAGATAGGCCATTGCTATAGCTCAAGAGACTTACAGTGTGTGGATGGTATCTGTAACTAAGGTCTTGTTAGCTAGACTCATAAAAATGGGATGACAATTATTTTTGCTCTATATAATATAAAGAGGAGAAAGGCAGAACAGACAAAAAAGAGGTAAAATAGAGAAACCAGTAAGGAGACTTTAGGGAAGCAGTGAAGGGTGTGTTCCCAGTGATATGGTGGCTAAGATTAGGGTCCTCCGTGATTTGGTTGCTTGGATGGCATCCCTAGTGATGTGGTGGCTAAGGTTGTGTCTCCAGTGATGTGCTGTCCAAGGTAAAGAAAGTCCATGATTGTGTTTGAGGATATCTCACTCAGTTACCCAGTTTTCATCTAAATCTTCCATGTAGGCTTTCAGTTTTTAAATCTATAAGGGTTTTTCATCCAAAGGTAGGGAGAAAAGATGGAAAATTGGACAAGAGGATGTGGACCTGTTTAGAAGGAATTCTTTGGGGGTGATTGAAATCTTTGTGTGTCAGGATACCAGCAGTCTAGTTCAGTAGTTTCAGGACACCAAAACATGAAGTAGCAGTGGCGGCATGATCCAGCAGAAACAGCCAGGCCTCCAACCAATAGGCATGTGTCAGCGAGAACAACCAGGACCAGCCAGGATACCAGGAGTTCTCTGCTGTGCTTCTCTCAAGGAAGTGAATTGAAGATCAGCAAAGATGAAGATTCCAGACCAATGAAGCAATTTGAAGCTAGCTATGCAAGCGCCCAGTCACTCCCCATTGAGTCCTATTTATATTCTCTCCAAACATCATGTGTTCTCCCATGTGTCTTGCCTCAGCAATACAACACATGAGTCTGCCTTAGCAAAGCACAACATAAATCACATCACTTGACATACCCAGAAACTTACACTTCATTTCCCTATATTAGGATTCCTACAAGTATGATTTTGGCTCTCTATAGAAACTGAAGAAAGGAATATTCCCTGCCTAGGTCAAGAAGAATTAAATAATATTTCTATACACACACATATACATACATAAATATATAATTGTATATGTATTTATGTATACATATATTTATGTATATATGTATATATAAACAATATTTAACTCTTCTTGACCTATATTTTATATATATGTACATATTTACATTATATATACATACATATATACACACATATACATACATATGTAATATATATATGTGTGTATATATATATATGTGTATATATATATATACATATATATATATATATATATATATATATATATATATATATATATATATATATATATATATATATAAAATCAGTGAATTCACAGGCAGAGAGAAGTGGAAAAATCTGAGTATCCAGAATGAGTTTCTCTAATGGTGGCTTCTGTTTTGCATCTATACCTCTGCAGTTACATAGCTTCCCCTATTTTCATGGCAGTATAGGCTTGAAGAAAGTCTACTCACCAGTAAGTAAGAGATAAATAGATAATAGACTTTCTTTAGATTTTCAGAATGCAGAATATTTTAGAGACCTGAAGGCTAGTTCACCTGTCCAAAATGTACAATGTCTGAAACATAGGTAGACTCACTTGTGTCTTTCCACAGTGACAGGATATTGTTAATAATAACTTTGTAAACTACAAATTGTTGGCTGCAATTGGCCAAATAATCCTGATTCCCTAGATATCTGACCCTTGGCAAAAATGGATTCCTTTATTCCAATCTTAATGACTAACTTACAGATCCTAACACAAGCACCATAAAAATTATATATTTTTATCTGTCAGTGTATATGGAGGTTACAGAATACTTACAAAGGGGTTCAAGAGCTACAGCCAACTTCAAAGGCTCAAGTAAAAAAAAAAAAAAGGCTCAAGGAGACCTTCCTGGAGGAAGAAGAATGAAGTCAGCTATATAACTGCTGAAGAGCTGCAGGGCTATTCAGGTGAACTAGTCTTCAGAATTAATCTGAGGCACAGAGGTGAGGTGTAGGGTAGCCTCTAGAAGGCAACTTCATGAATGGACAGATGGCAGTCCAAGTAGACATCTCAGTGGGGAGTGTGCAAAGCTGAAAGCCCTGGGAAAGGCAGGAGATTTCTGTTCCCTGCTACACACCAGGTGTGGATACAGGTTGCTGGAGGCAATCACTACGTCAGCCTTCAGTGTCCTCCTGAATCTGGGGTCCAAGTGAGGCTGGTCATACCCTTTCTCTTGGTCTAAAATGTTAGATAAGTTCCTGCCTGGTTTTGAAGACATGGCTGAATTATGATAGGCCTTTGTTTTTATATGTTCCCAGTCTTCTGTGATAAATGTAGGTGGTATCTTTGCACTTTTAGGAAACCTGTCACTAGTCTGTGCTTCATGATTGGCGTTCAGCAGGCACAGAGCCATCCTGCTTCTGCATTTGTACCCAAAATAGATCCAGACACAACTTATAACATGGAGCCACCCAGGGCAAGGGGCAGCCTGAAAACCTCTCTTTTGGCACAATATGGAGTAATACAGAGAAGGTACAAGCTGATCCCTATAACTTCTAGTTTAACTTGGATTTTGAGCCTTGATTATCACTTGTATTTAAATTAGGTTTCATTTCCATAACAATGTTTGCTATGCTAGCTGTAATACTTTATTAAAGTATTCTACTCTATTAAATTTACTAAGAAATAGTCTTTTAGTCTGATTTTTTAAATTTTGGTATCTTTATTCTGACTAATGATGAACACGTTAGCTCTTGACTTTTCTCACCTCTATGGCTACCATCTTCCCTTCCTTTGCTCTCTCTGTTCTTAATCTCTGCATAGAGAGGTTTCCTACCGAGCTCGTTTTCTACAATGTGTCATTCTCAATTTGATTTTAGTCTTAGGATCTTATTTTAATGTTATCACATCTTTTCCTTAATTCAACTCATTTTTATTATATTCAGTTTTCTTGTCAGCCCAATTTTTCTCTTCTGTTTCATCATGTATAATTATTCTTAGACTTTAACATGAGGACGAGATTCCCTCTGAAGTAACAGAAGGAAAACCTTTATGCTAGGTAGTAAGCTGTTTTTCATCTTGAAATCTTCAGAGACTTCTCACAGGTTTCCCAGATTTCTTTCTTTATAAGTATAATCTAGGATGGGTTGCTAAGTAATGCCCACAATTCCCACTCTGACTTTCTGGTTCTCATTAGAATCCACTATTGGTGTAATGGATTAATGTTTGATTTAATGTTCTCCAGCTTTAGTTAAATGTTATTAGTTTCTGGTTTCTGGATCTGGGACTAAGAAAGACATATAGCCATTACCTAGAAAACTCTTGGCTTTAATGATCAGAGTATAGATCTTCTCATGCCCAAATCCATGAATGAAAATTCTTTGTCTGCATAATTCATTCTACTTACAGGTTTTCCTTTTCCTATCACCATCCCATGTTGTCTGTAGACACACCTTCCGCTGTTGTGTACTTCTTAAACAATGGTGAAGAAGACATTTACAGTCAGTGAGATTGGAAGGCACTTCCCTAGCAAGTGATGTCACTTCTGCTCTCCCTCTGCAGGCACCTAGCCAAAGCTAGGCACACAGATTTTTAAAAGTGTTTATCTTGAAATTTATTATTAGCATTTCTGTACTTCTTATATATCTGAAAATTTTTATCCTAACTTTGTATTTTAAGAATTTATATTAGTATTTGGATGATCATAAATTTTACCATAAGATCTACCATTAAAAATTTGTGATTTTCTGTATTTTTGTTTTAGTGGAAAGTTGAGAATTCATCATTTTTTATTTTCAGCAAAATTAGAAATCTTGTAAATCTTTTTATGAAGAACAAAATAAATAATCATTGAAAGTAGAAAAAATTCTCTTTGTTGGTGTGGCTTGAACCTGTTGATATTTACTACACTAGAATTTGTTTTTACAAAGGCCCAGAGGTATAGTGCCATAGAAGAGTATAGACATAGTATATGCAAAAGCTGTGGTTTCGATCACCAATAAAAAGTAATAAAAGTAATTGTAATAATCATGCTACTTGTTCATTTATTTTTCTTAAAGAAAATCTGTATTTTCTGAAACAGATGAAAAGCTAGTGCAAATGATCCTTTTCGTCATCTTACAAAACACTGTACTGAGCTGTGTCATGGAAGATAATTATATTCTATGTTCAGTCTGTTGTTATATGTTAATTAATTAGATTATATGAAGAAAACCTATTCTAATGAGTATGTGGTGAATAAGGAAAAAACCTGAGGGATCCTAAGACCTCAGAGAAATAGCACATAAAACTGTGTTGCCATACCAACTATACAACACAGACCAGATGATTACCAAACAAAAAAAAAAGTCACATGGTTAATCTATAATCTATTGAATAAATAGTAAAACTGAACTGAAATCTGCATATAAACCCTTTAGGTTTTTGTACCAATTGACAACTATCACGTGAACCAGACCCAAATGTGTTGCTATTTCACAGTTTATGTTTGCATAGCTTCCTGTACCTAAAGGTTCTGAGAAATCTGTCTCACATTTAGATCAATCTCAGTATCCAGAAAGCAAGAGACATTCATTGCTGCATGACAGGTGGTGTTTTTAATCTACAAGAGGAAAGGGAGAGCATCAAAAAGAGGGGGAAGCCTCTTAGCTCATTCTCTACACACCTACTGTATCACAGAGCTTGATGTCCAGCTGTTTAATAAGAAACTCTATGCTTTAAAAGAGACCCACTATGGAGGGAAACGTGCAACAGCTCTCTCAGTTACGAATGGGAGCTGATGTTTGAGTGACCCAGCTTTATGACAATAGCGATTTTTATAGTAGTAGTAGCTGAACATTTGTTCCACCTTTCCTAAATGTGGAGTTCAATCTACTGTTCTGCAGGAGAGTGTACTAGCAGGTATGACATAACAGGCCTCTTAGAAAAACAAATGGGGAAAATAGTAATTATAAAACAGTGGAATTGGTGATTTAATTCTGGGAGCAATTAATACTCTAGTGAAAGATAATTAAAGACTAAGAGTGATTAATCAATTAACAATGAAGTGTGAAATCCACATGGTCCCCAGGGCAGTGTACAAAGTGTTTTATTTCATGAAGAAATAATTTAGAAATCTGAGGATCAAAGAGAATTACAAGGAAGGTCAAATTTTTCACCTCGGCAGATCTGCCAAACAAAGGGTGGAGACCTTATAAGAAATAATGAGGTGGTTAATATGGATTGCTGAATGTTAATATCTTACATTAGCTAATTTTGTTAAATCTTTTGAGGATATGCAAGTGCTTTGCCTCTCCCTGTTTTTAAAAAATGTGTTCTTTCCTTTCTTCACTTGAAGATCATCAAAGATCTCCTTCTTCTACCCATGGTGCTACTGCCTACTTCCCTTTGCTCCAGGCAACACTAAAGTAAGATGCAGATAATTCATCTGGTGAAGACTTGAAATTGGTGAAGGATAGAAGGGACTATAAACAAAGTCCCTTGCCAGCAATAAATGGTGGAGTATTAAATGGTCGTATACTGAAAGTACTTGATCAAGGGAGATTGAAAAGCATATAACATGCATAAGAAAGAATGTAAAACCTTGACAAGAACCTTAAGAGATCCCAATGTTCTGTTAGAGAAAGCAGTGGCCCAAAGTAAATGAACTTAGAATGCCAACAATGTCATAAAAGGCAGTAAATGGCAAGAGAGATAGATGAGGGACGTGGTAGTTCTGGGGTTTACACAATGGCAAGTGGTGGAAATGAAGCAGATGGATAATACACCACAGCATGCCTGAACTTCTATTTCCAAAGTAAGTGAGATTGGTACCACCATCACTGAGTAAGGAAGTGGATCTGTTCAGACATTTTAAAGCTGAGGTTAGAATAACTGAGCACAGTGATAGAAATAGGAGTGATTGACTCTCACCTATCTAAAGTAGCCATATTGATTGCAAGATAATATTATTCTAAATGGAAAACACAGAGGAATACTCAGGGGCTTGGCCCCTAGACAGCTTTGGAGATAATACTAGGATATAATAATGGCAGAGCCAAAATGAATGAATACATCACAGTAATGAAAAGTTATAAACCTTTCTCAATTTTCATACTTCAATCAGGTTTCAATCCAGACTTTACTCACTGACTTTAGGAAAAAAAATATGAGTTGTCCAAAAAGAATAAAACTGCACAATAACACTTGTCCATGGAAAAACCTATCTCATAGTGACCTCCTCTGCATTTACCCAGTTGTCTAACCTACATAAGAAGAGTAATTTTGAGAACTACTGTTGACAATAAGCTTTGATATTTGATCATTTGAAATACTAAAACAGTTTTGCTGTTGGAGAGAGGACAGTAGACATCAACTAAGAGCTCTCTTAGTGCAGGTCCAGTTCATCTCTCTTATTCACAGACCCCATGAGCCATGGTCATACAACATTTTTCTCTTAACTGAAGCACCCTTTCAGAAAGGGGTTAGGGCTTATGAAACTGGGAATTTAAAAAAATGCATGTCTGGGAAAGTTGAAGTCTACAGGATTCATGTGAGCTCCTCCTTACAGCTATGGAAGCAGTAAGAAACTGCTGGGGAAGGAAACAAACCGACTGAGTGGCTGAGAATACTCTTGCACCTGTCAGGCTGCCTGTGAGTTGTGCAGAGAGCTCCAGAGACATGCCTTTCATGCATCCTACCATGTTGGCTGGGCTTTTCGGTGATGTAGCTAGTTTTGCATTGCTTGCATTTGTGCTAACAACCCCAATAAAATCATCGTCTTACCAAGTTAAACTTCACCTACTCATTCCTTTGGTCTGTTGTAGGTGGCCTATCTGTATCACAACTCTCTAGGAAAAGTCTCACAACACTAATTTTTGCTAGCAAAGGATAATTGACTGGAAACAACCATATACTAACCTTTTGTTGCTTAGCTACAGGATAAGAGTTATCATAGTGAAAGGAATCAAGTGGGAGTTATGAAGCCTGAGACAAAATAGCAAGTGAAAAACGTTACATTCTTAGTAATGGCAGAAATTAGTCTGATCCTTAAGGATCTACATGACACAGAAGAGAGCGTCCTCAATATATGTCCATTCCAGCTATCAGTCTGGATGGTTGCAAGCTTATCCCAGGGACAACCCAGTAACTTTAGCTGGCTCCCCTGGACAGGTGGTATGCTTAGCTCATAGCACAATCCTAATGCCCATTTGAACAGGTACCTCACATATTGCAGGTAGATAAGAAAAAAACCCAAGCCTTAAGCAAGGATTTTAATTAATCAAATGTAATATAGATACAGAGAACAAAGTATTTTTAAAAATAAAATAACACCGAATATTAGAAATAATGAGATCGTTATGGCGTTATGGTCACAGGTCAGACTCAGAACAAGGAGGGCTTAGGTCACAATATCATGTAAACCTACACATATACTCTGTGAATGTCCTGGTAAAAGCGAAGAAAAGAGTTGGGCAGTACATTTGGACAGTACATTTCTGACGGCATAGCAAGAAAAGTAGTAATGAAAACCAAATCTACTATTGTTTGTTTTGTTTTTTTTTTTTTTTTCTGGAAGCGTATGTGCCCCGACCTGCAGGACTTAAACAATGGGGTTCTGGAGAGAGGGGAAAACCAATGACAAATCTGAGATCAGGAGACACAAAGAAAGGAGACAAGACAAAAAATTCTGATCAAGTCTCAATTTACTCTAGGGAAACAAAGGGTTTTTAAAGACTAGAAACCACAAAGGTATTTGCCCAGGTGCATGGGCCAAACTGGTATTATTACTTAGTTGCACATTAGCGTAAATGGAATGTCCACATTGTAAAATGTCTGGAAAGGAGTATCCTTATTGTGAAAAGTCCAGAAAGGAATGTCCTCATTGTAAGGTGTCAGTCCAGAAAGCCCCCTATTGTAAAATTTCCTGAGTCAATTTTGGGATGGAAGAAAGAGTGGAAGAAACAAGAGTTAATAGATGATGGCCCAGGGACAAGATGGACACTAAGATGACAGGGGATTTTGGACCCCAACACATATTTTGCAATAAACTAGGTGGAGTCTGATGATAAACCTTGGTCTATGTGATGGTGGAGTGAGTGTTTCCGTTTTATTAGTAAAATATCAGAAAGATTATCTTGGCATGTATTGTCCCACATAATTAAGAAATGCACCTCTTCCAGCTTGCCTTAACCTGTTAAAATGGGAGAAAGTTGGCATCTTTATGCCTGGTCTGTAACTACCTCACTCTCTAACAGGGAGGGGACGGTGGAAGCAAAGATTGTCCCTCTCTGGTCACAACAACTCCTAACAGTGGAGTAAGTAGTATAGGTGCAGAATATGTGATTGTTGTAATGATAAACGTGTACTTTCTGATTTCATGTGGACAACATCTAACATAGGTGTCTTACTAAAATTTAGTCCATCTTTGGACCATCTAGAATATTCCTACTGGAAGTTATGCATAGGGTAGCAGGATTACTTACTTATTTATTTTGACCTACCAACATAAAAAGACCTAGATTTTTTCCTTTTATTAAAAAGAGAATTTTTTCTCACATAATTTACCCTGATTATGGTTTATCCCCTCTACTCCTCCCAGTTCCTCCATACTTCCATTCCCCTCTGAATCCACTCTCTTTCTATCACTTGAAAACAAATGGGATTCTAAAGGCTAATAAAAATATATAAGAATATAAGACAAAAGCTAAAACAGCAGTGTTGGACAGGACAAACAAATAGAATTAAAATAGTCCAAGAAAAGACACAAGAATAAGAGACCCACTTGTTCTCATATTTGGGAATCCCATACAAACACTAAAATGGAATCCATGGTATATATGTAAAGGATGTGGTGTAGACCTCTGCCAGCCCTCTGCATGCTTCCTCAGTCTCTGTGAGTTTATATGAGCTTTGTCGTCTTAATTAAAAGGCCTTATTTTCTTGGTGTCTTCCTTCCTCTCTGGCCCATACACTCTTTCTCCCTCCTATTCTGTGGCTTCCCTGAGCCCTGAGGGAAGGGATTTGATACAGCCATCCCACTTAAAGCTGAGTGTTCCAAAATCTCTCACTTTCTGTATAATGTCTGATTGTGGGTCTCTGTATTTGTTCCCATCTTCTACAGGAGGAAGCTTCTCTGATGATGTCTCTGATGATGGATGGCCAAGCAAGTAAAGCAGAATGTCATTAGGAGTCATTTTATTGCTATGGTTATTTATTTATTTATTTACTTATTTATTTACTTATTTACTTATTTTAGAGCAGTAGTATCTGGCTTTATCCTAGGTCCCTGGGCTATCTTTTCCTTGCTCACTCAAGCAGTATTGGGTATGGGTTCCATCTCCTAAAGTGAGCCTTAAGTCAAATCAGATATTTATCGCTTACTTCCAGATGCTTCATGCCACCATTGCCCTAGCTACCTGGTGGGCATCACACCATTATAGACCAAATGATTTGTGGCTGAGTTGGTGTTTGTTTTCTTTTTTTAGTAGTATGGAGAATACTTTCCTGTACGAAAGGCTCTATGTAGGTACCATCTTCATTTTTCCATGTACAATGTGTTTTGTAGATGTTGTTTCCAGCAAGGGGGCCTTCTTATCAATTTTCAGAGAGCAACTTGTAGTCTTGACAGTAGCCTGGGTGGTTTAAGGGATTCCCATGGGACTCCTTTGGTCAACAATTCAATTAGTAGTAACCTAATCCCAGCTTCATGTGAGGACAAGAGATGGCTAGTTGGGCCTCTGTCTTCCCCTTTATTTGACAATTTCATTTAGATAGTCTTCTTATATTTATATATTTTAGGAACATTCTACTACATTAGGTTTCCATGCTACTCTCTCCAATGGCCCTTGATCTCAGCTGTCTCTCCCTGTATTTTTTTCTCTTGTCTCCCTCTTCCTTCCCTCTCCCCACTTGATCCTCATGTTGTAACCCCTATTCACCCATATTTGTCTCTTCTATTTCCCTGTTCTAATGAGCTCTATCTGTACCCCCTAGTTCCTTATTATATACCACTAGGTGGTTCTACAGATTGTATTAAAAGCCTACTCTTTTGAAGGGCATGAGAGGATTTATTTTACCTTAGAGCTTATAAGTTCTTCACTGAGGGAAGGCAGAACAGGAACTCAAGGCATGAACCTGTAGATAGAAAAAGAGCAGAAGCCATGTTGTGTATTGAGGACCACTTCTTACTGGGTTGTTTCTTAAAAGCCTAGTCTTGAACGTGAAAAGGAAAGAAATTTTATTTCTTTTCCTATTTTCTGTATTCTAAAGACTATTCTCTTCTTCTTCTGCATATCTACACAGAAAGCAGTCACTTAAGTAGTACTTGAATCAACTTGTATACATATACAACATATATTATTATATTCCTTCACACCTAATTAGTTACTTTATGCTATGTGAAAGAAGACATTCCAGTATCTGAGAAACTTGACTCAGTTAAAATACTAAGGAAAGACCTTTCATAAAACCTATGAAAATATAAAATTTCAAGTTCATAAAGACCATCTTTACTTGGGAGATTTTCTCAATACAATCATAACCATAAATTAAACAACACTCTTCACAGCAGATGTATTCTTCCTAAAAGGGGCCATATCAAAATTTGTCTTTAATTCCTCTATTCACTGGGATTTAATCCAGAAAGTTTAGCAACTCTGAGTGATGTGGAAGTGTAAATTTGCTGTAGGTTTTAGATCAGACAAAAACTTTGACTTTGGTAAATAAGTCTATGGAAAATTGAGTGCACTGGTTTGGGGTTCCGAACTGTCTGTCTTCAAGACAGCCAGGAAGAAATGCTCAGTATGAACTAGCTCATGGCATGGATCAGCTGGGACCTCTGAGGAGAGCTGGGGTTCACTTAGCTTTCTAATGATTCCAAATATCAGTGGAATGGGGACCTACACAGGAAAATGGTACTAGTTCAGGACTTATAGCATTTGGAAAAATCTACATGGTAGACTTCTGGTCTACCTTACCCAGTGTTGTCCTCTAAGTTAGATGTCTGCAGCCATACATGTTCTCTCAAAGTACTATGATGATTGCTTTCCTTAAACTTTGCAAACCTTGTCAAATTTTTCTGGCATTCAATTCTAATCAGGAATCATATAAGGAAGGAGATTCTCAGAAATTCATTTCAGCTCAGATGATATTGATAAAAAGATGAGAGTTCACTCATCATAATCTTACTATCATTATTTATACCCTTTCAGTATATTTAGTTTTGGAGTAAATATATTGGAACATGATGCAGTCCTTACTTATACAACTGAAAGCACACTAGCTCTCTAAAGATGTCACTGATTTAAATATGAGCCTTGAAATTAATCAACACCACCATACTTTATATTAGATACCAAAAACTGGAAAAGGGACAGAAATTTACCATCACACACATATAGATAACAATTTAAGGGAGAGATACAGCATCTCCTGTCCTTTTTTATTGATTCTCTTTGCTGTCAGGAGGCACCCAGTCTTATTATTGATGTCACCCTTGATGAACTAACTCAGGCTTTATTCTAGGACTGTCTGGGCCATGAGAAGTCCCAACTTTACCAGTTAGTATAGTTTTTTATCAATTTTACTACATGATAAGGTATACTAAATAGTATGACTCTGGGTGATCTACATTTCAAAAATAACCATTCTTAGGCCCAATATTTGGTGAAAACTAATTCTTCCCCTTGATTTTTAGTACCTTTGCAGGAATCCAAATGTGTTTTTTAGCTTACAAGCATCATGGTTTCTAGGGATTAACCTCAACTTCTATTTTAATTGAACCACTGCCAGATCCCTCAGTGGAACCATTATTCCTTTAGAAAACAAGATCCTTCTTAAATCAATAGAGTCTAGAGTTCAAAAAGGTAGGCATAAAAATTCTGCTAAGGACTCATTGAGGGTACTAGGTAGAGAATCAACAAACATTTCTTGATCTTGCTATGTGAGAAATACTGCTATAATAAGGTTACTGATTTACAGTATGAAAAATGTTTAAAGGATATGATCTTAGCTCTTCCTAAAAGATATTGACCCTCCCCTAAAGATACAACTAAATCCTAAAAGGTCTTCTTATTACCCACCCTTCAATAGCTGTTAAATATATTTCTGGGTCAGAAATGAAGCTATGTAAAATGTCCATCATGAAGAGACATGTGCAGATGGTGGTATAAAATATGTACAGGGAAAACAAATTAAGCATAAAACCAGTCTTTGTTCCAGCAAGTACAAAGTGCTGCTCCTTTCCTAATGAAAAATCTTTCCACTGCAACTAGCCTCCCAGGTGAGAGCTTGCTGATCTTTCTGGGGATCTTTTGGTAAACTAGACTCAAATATTCTCCTTTGCAAATTTGAGTGTAGAGAATTTTCCAAGGGCCATGATACAGTTACCAAAGAGAACCATGACTAGAAAATGGGCCACATGCATTTGGACAACTTAGAGAACTTCAAGATGGTATTACCTTGTTAATATCATAAAATTGAAACTTAACTAATACCCACCACTTGATGGGTGAATGATGCTGGGTATTTCCAACCTCAGTGTTTAGTGGTCAGAATATTCCTATTTCGTGGTGGCGGCCTCAGCTGCCACACCAACCTGATGACCCAGGACCTTAGATTCCATCTGTACTATAGGCATCAGTAGATCAGGAACTATTCATTAAAAAGGATAACTGGTGCCTTTAGAGGAAGATATAATGCACTTCCAAATGCAATGGTCTACATAATTATTTACTTTCAAAAGCATGACAATGAATCTTAACTTGTCTTATTTCCCATAGATGCTTTAAACACCATTAGATATCTTGTTCAATGGCCAAGGGATTCAGTGATTTGTTTATCACCCTTGACTTTCCAAACAGATATAACGTGTTCTAGAGATTGTTCAGTTACCCTTCAATTCTGTAAAAATTAATTGAAAAATAAATAAATCACTTTCAGGAGAAGTACATGGTATCTACAAATCCAAAGGAAAAATATGTTAGACTGAGTCTTCCTTTCCAGTAATAAAGTTATATAAAGGGTCACAGTTTTCATTACATCAGAAAGAATAACTCCTCTATGCTCAGATACATACAGAAGTGGAAAGCCCTAAGTTTTCTTGATTCTGTTTCCCCCACTTGGCATGTTTCCATATTACCTCAGTGCTTATGATAACAGTTATTTCTGCTTATTAAATCCGATCAGCACCATATCCACAAGGCAATAGCTTAGCATGGTGTTCTTGGGACTGGCAAAGCACTTAAGACACCCATCAAATATATAAGTAAATAGGTCAGAGAGTCATCATAGTCCTTAGGTAGAGTGCTAAAGATGCATCACATCTTTCAATTGAGCAGGCTGTACCTGTGATCTTTGCTAAAAGGCACTGAAGAGAACATCTTTGCCAGGAAAACCAGCTAAATACCTGATAGTGATTTTTCTAGAATTCGACTTAATTGGAGCTACTACCTGAATAGATGTGATGTAACCTACGACGAAGTTGTCTTCTGCACTTGACAAATACATGATAAGCTGAAGTGGAATAAAGCAAGGATGTCTATGTCTGTATATTCCAAGCTGTATTGCCTTTAGCGTAGTATCTGGGAAAGGAGAATCATTTTCAGCTGTTCCATTTAGTACTGTCTGGGCTAGGGAATCAGTGATGGAAATTGACCTATTGTTAAGTACAGTATTTGATCTAACTGGTGAATGACTACAGTATAGGACTGGGACTCTAGTGAGTCTACTGTGAAGTAATTACAAACCAAAGCACTTGTCTGACTGTCAGAGGTCTTTCCTCTGAACAGTAGACTACGGTGATACTCATGCTTCTGAATTTTTGCTAATTCAGAGCCAATGACTGACAGTTCCCAAAATTTGGGCTATTTCCTCCTCTAAAATGCATATTCATCCTAGCCTTTACCTTTTGGGTAAAAACTGGGAAAGAACATCCACAATAAACTGTTGGCTTTGAGCAGGATTCTTCCACAGGTATGTCTCAACTTTTACTTCATTTATGGACTCTAAGTGAATCTTGGAAGGGTTCCATGAATCCAGCAGTCCAAAACCATGAAATTATTATAGAAAAGCCCAATACAGTTTCTTCTTTTGTTCTCTTCTCCTTTCCTTTTTTTCTTTTTTCTTTTCTTCTCTTTCCTTCCCTTCTCCTCTCCCTTATTCTGGAAAGAATATTGACAATCTAAGTCACCAAATGAAAAAGTGGTACTCTTTACCATGAGTCACATATACATCTGGTCCAGGAGCTGGGTAACTTCAGAAAATCAATCAATATGAATCAGAAGATGTGAAATCCTTCCTGATCCCCAAGCCAGATGATGAACCAGAAGATGGCCAAAGACCTACATGATCTACAGCATAATTGAGCCCTGCAGACATATAGAGTTCAGTGGCCACTCTTGCCTCCCAAATCCCATGTGTATTTCCTTTGGAGGAAATACTAAATTAAACTCACACAGGGAAGAGACTAAGGAACAAACAGTTGTGCCTTAAGTGAGCTGACAATGTAAGCAAAAATCTGTGTCTGGAGAAGTGTACATTGATACACATGTACAGTAATATTGTTTTTAAAACCATTTTTACTGCTGTATATTGACTTCAACTCACTTGGACTTTCAAGTTTGGGTTACTACTTTCTTGGTGTCACATTGAGTGAATTCTGATACACTTTTTTTTTCATTTTCCTGCTTAATTTTTGGGTGGGGGAACTATTTAGTTTCAGATAAAATAATATGTAGTTTGCACACAGCAAACATTCATTAAAGTTTTGTTCAATTAAAATCATGATGATTTGCTAATGTTGGAAGGCCCAGTTAGGTTTTACATTCTTAATAGCTTTGGCTTTGAATTTCTAAGACTGAAATAAGGAAATGTCACAAATGTCTACCTTGATCCTTTTTCCAAGAAGGATGTAGAACTTGCATGTGGTTCATTGGTACAGTAATTGCAAAGCATGTGCAAGGCCATGTGTATGCCTCCTGAAGCAAGACCAAACTCAGAAGAAAAGGGAGAGGCTCCAAATTAACTGGGTCTCTACCCTTTCTACATCCCAGTTATTTAGGGAATATGATCTGGACACAGTCAGACATCAAGAACAAGTCACTAATCATTAACAATTGTGATTTTACAAGAAACTTAGGACAAATTATTCTTCACTCCAAGACTTTAAAAGTACATATAAATGCTAATCAATATATGCTTATATTTGTCTGCAGTCTATCTAGGTCCTTAAGTGAAAATACTTTCAAAATACAATGATTTTCATTCTTTCACATAAATAAATAAAAACTGTGATTGAGGAGCACACAATTAAGAAATTTTTTCTTTGCATATTTGGATATGTTTTATAGTTTTAAATGAAAATATAATTACATTATTGACCTTTATTTCTATTCCTTCCAAAACTCTATTCATGTAGCCCCCCCCATTCCTCAAAATCCAGGCTTCCTCTTTAAATCTATTAACAGTGTGTATGTGTGTGTGCATATATTTACATATATACAGACAGCATGCTGAGACCACTCAGTTGTTTATGTACATGTATTATAATACAACCCAGTAATACCATTCCTTCACATCTGTCCAAAAGATTGTACATCCTATTCCACAGATAATGCTTGGCCATTTAGCTACTTTTAGTGGAATTAAAAATAAATGGAGACTTGAATTAATGACATTTCCCTTCTTACCTCTTTTATCCCAGCTATATCAGTAAATCTGTAATTTTCCAACAATAATTTTAAAATTGTCTTTTAAAACATCATTATATTTGGGTTTTTATGTATGGCTTTTCATGCTCACATAGCCATATATAATTTGTTACAATAGACTATATATATGTATATATATATATTTATATATATATATATATACATATATACAATAATTTATTCAAACAGTGAACAAATTCACTGGAAAAATTTAGTTATATCAATAGCCTGACTTAATTGACTATTTTTATTGTGTGGTATATTAAGATTGATTAAATTATGCAGAGAAGAAATTTTGAAAAATGAACCAATGTGTAATAATAAACATCGTATTGAAAAGATTCTTCCAACTAACAAATGTCCTCTTGCTTTGCAAAGAAAGAGAAAGTGTGGTGTGTATGTGTGTGTGTGTGTGTGTGTGTGTGTGTGCGCAATAGAGAGAGAGAGACAGGCAGACAGACAGACAGACAGAGACAGAGAGAGTCAGAGAGATATCCTTCAGTGATTATCTATTTCAGTGAATAAATGAATAATTATAACTGGTAACGCAAATCCTTGAAAAGAATATAAACTCAATAGCTGACTTCATAGAGCACAAGCCTAGAGCAAGAGGCTTTGGGTTTGATCCATTGCAAATAGTAGTATGTGCCAGCACACCTAGCACTAAAGAGGCAAGAAGTACTTATGTTATTATATAGTAAAGATCAATGATGCCCCCAACACACACACAAGAAAATCCATGTCTGTTTACTTAACATAATTTCAGCCACTCCTAAGAAGATGGTAAGAAAATAAAAGGAAATGGGAGAGATTGGCAAGAACATGGTCACTAAAGGTGAAGGCAGGAGAACCAGCAGTTCAAAGTCCTTTTCCTGTCAAAGGTGAGGATGAGGCCAGGCATGTTATATGGGGCAGTACCTCAAGAAAAGAAACAAGAGAAAGAGATGCAAAAGGCATCTTCCCTGTTGTGGGTACAAGTTAGGACCTACTCTAGTCTGATCTCATGGTGATTGGGCAGCTATCCTGCCTTAACCTAAGAGGTAGGAAGAAGGGAACTAGCAAGTCAGTGGGAGCTGAGTAATGTCTAAAGGAAATTTGAAGAAAAATGTCAATACTATGAGCCATAGCATCTCATGCCTCTACATTACTTCCTTTGAGAATTTCCTTGTCTAACTTCTTCCTAGGGTAACAAATGTTCACAGAAACTGCAAGCCATTTAAAGAAATGATTGCATTGCCCACATGAGATCTAAAAATAACAACCCACTGGTCTCTGCTCAGCATCACTGCCACCTCATGGATTGATGAACTGTGTGTCAACCAAATGCCTCGTTACGTTCCTCTGTCCTAAGTGGGTTGCCAAATGTATCCATTTTAATTAATGTGAATCATTCCTTATTTTTTATAATTTAGAATCAATGGTTTGTAAGTAAGCCATTAGCTTGGATAAAATTAATGGATACTGTCATCTGAAAAGCTGTGTAAGAATGGAGCAAAGGGCCAAGAGCACTTCAAAAAAGGAGGTGGGATAGAAAAGGACCATGCTGGTGAAAGAGAAAGGAAAAATACTCCCTTCATTCTTCATTTATTATTATTATTATTATTATTATTATTATTATTATTATTATATTTTCTTTATTTACATTTCAAATATTATCCCCTTTCCTGGTTTCTCCTCAGAAAACCCCCTATGCCCTCCTCCCCCTACTCAACAACCCACCTACTCCTGATTCCTGACCCTGGCATTTCCCTACACTGGGGCACGAGACCAAGGTCCTCTCCTCCCATTGATGACCAACAAGGTCATCCTCTGCTACATATGCAGCTGGAACCATGAGTCCAACCATGTGTACCCTTTGGTTGGTGTTTTAGTCCCTGGGAACTCTGGAGGTACTAGTTAATTCATATTGTTGTTCCTCCCATGGGGCTACAAACCCCTTAAGCTCCTTGGGTCCTTTCTCTAGCTCCACCATTGGAGACCCTGTGCTCAGTCCAATGGTTGGCTGCAAGCATTCACCTATGTATTTATCAGGCACTGGTAGACTTCTCATGAGACAGCTATAACAGGCTTCTGTCAGCAAGCACTTGTTGTCATTCACAATAGGGTTTGAGTTTGGTAACTATATATGGGATGGACCCCCAGGTGTGGCAGTCTCTGGATGGTCATTCCTTCAGTCTCTGCTCCACACTTTGTCTCTGTAACTCCTTCCATGGCTATTTTGTTCACTTTTCTAAGAAGGACCAAAGCACCCTCACTTTGGTCTTCCTTCTTCTTGAGCTTCATGTGGTCTGTGAATTGTATCTTGGGTATTTGGGTATTTGGAGCTTTTGTGCTAATATCCAGTTATCAGTGAGTACATAGCATGTGTGTTCTCTTGTGATTGGTTACCTCACTCAGGATGATATTTTCCAGTTCCATCCATTCAATATATGAAAATCTATCAACATAACCTACTCCAAGAAGCAAACTCAAACTCAAAGGAAAAAAAACATATGATCATTTCATTAGATGCTAAGAAAGCATTTAACAAAATCTAACAGCCCTTCATGATAAAAGTTTTGGAAAGATCAGGAACTCAAGGCCCATACCTAAAGATAGTAAAAGCAATATACAGCAAATCAGTACCCTTCATTCTTTAAGGTTAGAGAAATATTTATTTATTTATTTATTTATTCATTTATTTATTTATTTATTTTACCGGAAAGCTCTATATGATGGTGCTACAGGGCCACAAGTTGCCACAATATTCAGAAACACACTCCATCTATTTCATAGTAAAAGTTTTTTTTTTTAATATCTAATTTTCTTATAGAAAAAGAATCTCTGTCTTTCCGGACATGGTGGAACTATCAAATTCTGTAGTTCATGAACCTCAAGAGAAGCAAGAGTGAGTCTCATATTTAATAATTAAGAGGATGGCTTCTGCTTACTCCGGTTCAGAAGAGAACCTGAGCTTCATGGATGTGTTTTCTCAGTGAGGGAGTGTATGCTGGGATGTGCACTGATTCAGTCTTTCATTCCCCACCCCAACTTCAATGCCCACACACTCCCATAAATGTAAGCTTTGTGATATCAGTAATGTTTCTTGAATCACAGCTTTATCTTCTCCAGCTAGAGAAGGTTTGATACATAGTGGGATATCAATACATGTATATTAAATAACTAATCAGAATATAAGGTTATTCAAAATGTCGAAAAATAAATTCATTGAATCCAAAATCTGAGAACTAATATTTCTTCTTAGTGGTTTCTAGCATATCTTAAGTATAGACTCTGTAAATGAAAAGGAAAATAATAGATTCCACAATTTTAATTGAAGAATTAATTAAAATAGACTTCTGGTATCATATTTCCTTTAAGGTAAAATGCAATAAACTCTATCCCACTATATTGTTTAGCTTGCTCATTTATTTATTTATTTATTTATTTATTTATTTATTTATTTATTTTAAAGAGAAATGTTGCCAGCTAGTGTCTGTTATGGTATTAAGTCCAGTTCATTAGATGCACAATTCACTCAATAAATCTGCATTGGCAACCCTTTAATGTTGGTCTTTGCTACATACATAAGACATGAAAACTCACAAAAAGAAAAAGTTGTGCTGCACAGAGCTTCCTTAAGACCAAAGTTGTTGGGAACCATGAAAGCCCTGAGATAAATATCCTGCCCCAGCTAATTGAGAACCCGGAGATTAAC
>NW_022196905.1:214867641-214893916 GCF_008632895.1 Mastomys coucha
GATCCGGCTTGGCCCTGGGAAAAGAACATTCACGGAAATCCACCCCCTCTCCACCTGTCATCCACCCCTTCCTCACCTGTCACACCGGAGCTCAATCCCAGAAGAGTTTGTAACCCTCCATCTCCCTCCTTCCTCTCCCCTCCCCTCCAAGATTTTTGCTTTAAATATGCTCGGCTGCACTAAGTAAACGGCTCTTGACAAGCAATGCTTCCTTGAGTCCTGTCGTCTCTCTCGCTCATTCTTTATTCACAGGTTGTGACCCTCCTCGTTCCACTGAATAACGTGACCTGCAGGCCAGGTCACAAAGTTACATGACAACTTAGAATACTAGCATCACCTGTTTACTATGAGAAATATTCATGGAAGTTGCTACCCAAATTAAGGCGGCTTATACTAACAGGTGTGTAGAATCCAGATGATGTGTTCTTGATAATAACATCCTTTACCTCCATAGTGAATGGTGAGCATATTTCGGCAAGAAAATGAAAAGAACACTCTAGGGCAGTGGGGACTCTATGTTGAAAGCAGAATGGTCTGAAAAGTCACAATGAAATTTGAAAACTAAGAACAGTTTACTAGAACCACAAAACCTTCTAATCTAATTATAAATAGGATGGGCTTAGTATTCTTGCTTTGATAGAGACAGCAATTACCTGTCTTAAATTCTTAAATTACCTTAAATTCTTAAATTCTTAAATTACCTGTCTCAAATTCTGCCTGACCCATGACAGGAACTCTTTAAAATTCATAGATCAACCCCTGCTAGTTGATTTCAATGTCATTTTAATAAAGTGTAGATGGAAAAGATGAAGATGTGATTTTCATGTCTTCTTTACATTATTTTTAACATGATATTAAGCTGGACATTTTATTTTTTTCTCAGAAACACAATAGTTGTACATCTTTTGGAAGATGTGTCATGGTATTTCTGTGCGTGAATGAAGTATACAATATCCAAGTCTATAAGTGCTTTTATCTCTTCAAAAGGTAATCATTCTAATTTGGGGAGAAATTTTCTTCTTTCTTCTTGCTGTTGTTTGTTCTGTTGAGGTAAGATCTCCCTATGCATTCTTGGCTGGCCTTGAACTATCTCGTTCTGTATACCAGACTGTCCTCAAACTCACAGATACCCACCCACCTCTCTCCTGACCACTGGGATTAAAGATGTGTGCCACCAAACCTGAATGGCTTAGACACTTTTCCTTTACTCATTTAAATGCCTATCATAGGTTATTTTAAGCAAACAATCTCACAGAAATCTAAAACTAACTCATTATTGTTTGTATCTGTGTCTTCCACCATTCCATTCTGATGTTTGCTCTTTTGTTTTGGTTTGTTTTTTAGGATCAACTTTTCAACTCCTGTAAACGAGAAAAGAAAACATGTGCTGCTCATCTTTCTGCCTCTGCCTTATTTCTTCTGACTTTGTGATCTCTACCTCCATTCACATCATTGTGAGTAACAACACTTCATTGTTTTACTAACTGAATAATGTTCCATTATGTATATATGCCACATTATTTTTTATCTATTTATCTTATGAAGGTCCTTCATATTGTTTCCATAATTTACCTACTATATATGCAGTGTACTTGATCATCCTGTCAATACTTGTTGAAATGGCTCTTGTCAAGTACTTTGTCCATATAAATCCACTTGATTTAATTCTATTACAAAAATAATGATTTGCTCTATACTTCAGACTTGATTTCATGGATAGAATATTTCTTTGCACAGGAATTCTTCTACTGTAGCTTAACTGTCTGAAATTGTTTGCCTATTCCTCCTAACAGATCTCAGTTAACACCTCACTTGACTAATAAGATCAAGTTAAATGTTCACGGAAAGTCCATTGCTGTTAGTTGTTTTTGAATTATAGAATCCTGTGTGTGTATTCTAAATGGAGCAGAGTCTAGCAGGAAAGATATGAATGCATGCAGAAACTGTTGAATCCGATAGTACAAAGATGAGGCATGAAAAAGAGGGAAGGCTAAGGAGCAGAGAATGGCTAGGGAAGGAAGTCATGGTGGCAGGCATTACAGCCTGCTCCTTAGGAAAAAGGGAGTTACACCATGTCAAGTGGCATGTACTCACTGATAGCAGATATTAGCAAAAACAAAAAAATCTCAGAGTACCCACAATACAACTCACAGACCATGTGATACACAAGAAGGAAGACCAAAGTGTGGATGCTTCAGTCCTACTCAGAAAGGCAAAGAAAATAATTACAGGAGGTGGAACTAAGGAGAGATCTGGGAGAGAGAGAAGAGGGAGAGGGGAAAGGAGGCAGGATCAGATGAAGGAGGAGAGTAGAGAGAATGAGGAATTTGAAATGGATATGTGTAGCAGTGGGGGATGGGGAGCTGGGAGTAATTACTAGGAAGTCCCAGATGCTAGGAAGCCAAGTGGTTCCTGGGACCCAACAGGGATGACCTGAGCTGAAATATCCAACAAAAGGGAGATAGAACCTGTAGAGACCATATCCAGTGCATAGGCATAGCACCCAGTTGAGGGATGGGGCCACCCACCCATCTCAAAAATATTAATCCAAAATTGCTCCTGTCAAAAGGAATTAGAGGAACAGAGTGTGGAGCAGAAACTGAAGGAAAGGCCATCCAGAGACTGCCCCACCTAGGGATCCATCCCATCTGCAGACACTAAACCCAGACACTGTTGCTGATGCCAAGAAGCACTTGCTGACAGGAGCCTGGTATAACTGTCCCCAGAGCAGCTCTGCCAGAGCCTGACCAATTCAAATGCGGATGCTTGTACCCAACCATCAGACTGAGAACAGGGACCCCAATGGAGGAGTTAGGGGAAGGGATGAAGGAGCTGGAGTTGTTTGCAACCATATAGGAAGAACAACAATATCAACCAACCAGAACCCTGAAAGCTCCCAGGGACTAAACTACCACCCAAAGAGTACACATTGAGGGACCCATGGCTCCAGCTTTATATGTAGCAGAGGATTGCCTTATCTGGCATCAAAAGGAGGGGAGGCCCTTGGTCTTGTGGAGGTTCAATGACCCAGTGTAGAGGATAGGAATGGGTGGATGGGTTGGGGAACACCCTCATAGAAGCAGGGGAGAGAGGGAGGGAATAGGAGGTTTGTGGAGGGGAAACTGGGAATATATATATAGAAATAGATTAGATACAGATACAAACACAGACAGACACAGGCACAGACATAGTCAGACACAGACACAGTCACAGATAGATACAGATACAGATATAGATACAGATACAGATACAGACACAGACACAGATACAGACACAGACACAGACACAGTCACAGATACACAGACACAGACACAGACATAGGCACAGACACAGACACAGACACAGACACAGGTACAGGTACACAGACACAGACACAGACACAGTCACAGACACAGACACAGATAGATATAGTTACAGACACAGACAGACACAGATACAAACACAGACACAGACACAGACACTGATACACAGACACAGACACAGACACAGTCATGGACACAGACACAGACACAGACACAGTCACAGATACAGACACAGACACAGATACAGATACAGACACAGACACAGACACAGACACAGTCACAGACACAGACACAGATACAAACACAGTCACAGATACACAGACACAGATACAGATACAGACACAGACACAGACACAGTCACAGACACAGACACAGATACAAACACAGTCACAGATACACAGACACAGATACAGACACAGACACAGACACAAACAGATACACAGACACAGACACAGACACAGACACAGACACAGATACAGATACAGACACAGATATGGCAGAGGGAATCAAGAAGCTCCACAGGCCTGAATCCTAGAGGTTAAATAAAAAGACAGTTAATGTTGGGAACAGTAGTCTGCACAATTCTTCTTTCAAAATGAAGATATTGAAAGAAAAATGCTACCAGAAAAGCATGAAACCCAACTCCATGAAATGATTTATGTCCAGGAATTCCTTTTGCTTGACCTTAAGGTTGCAAGATAATACCTGCCTTTATATACTACTTGTGTAAAAAAAATTAAAATCTCCACCAACTTAAGTTTAATAATTCTTGTTACAAATCGTTACAGACAGGATTAAAACTTTTGTGTATCTGTCTATTGTTTTTATGTCTTTTAGCATTTATGAAATTTCTAAAGACATAGAATTAAATTTGTTTTAGCATCCATTCATACCTCAGGATATATGTGTATACAGACTCTGAAATGTCTCACCAATTTATTTTAGTTTTATTTCAGAACAGGAAGAAAGTTGGAAGGAAAACTTCCCCCACTCCGGGCACTTGGATAAGGTACTTTTGTGCTAAGGTTATTTGCTGAGACATTTGGAAAATCTTTTGTTTAATTAACCTCACAATGAGTAACACAGCAGAGACAGAGTTTTAAAATCCAAAAAAAGAAGAAGAAGAAGAAGAAGAAGAAGAAGAAGAAGAAGAAGAAGAAGAAGAAGAAGAAGAAGAAGAAGAAGAAGAAAGAAAGAAGGAAAAGAAAAACTTGTAAAAAAAAATAAATGGTGCAGCATCATAGCTGGTCTTCTCTCCACCCACTTAGGTAGTAAAGGAAAACAAACCAAGGCACCTAATTAGTATTGACCTTGTTGCTGTTCTAAGAAGCCAAAAATGAGACACTCACAAAAGAAAGGATACCTCACTCAGTGTTTCTCCTTCACTTTTGCTTTTGAATGATAAGTAAATAAGATGTAATGATTAAAGATAATTCAAGCAATGTCAGCGTAAGCTAGGGTATAGAGGAGGCTTCTCAGCTTCTCCCAAGGACACAAACACACCAGCATAATTTTAAAAAACAAGGAAATCTGAGAATTCTTCTAAAAAATTCCCAAGTAAGTAGTTTACACCTCTCCTTTGTTGAGTGACTTGACAAGATAGAGAAAAGTTTTCAGGTACATGAGATAAAGAATAAAAATAAATCCAATCATAACCCAACACTGTATGGTAAGCATGCTATGTCAGAAACACAGATAAATATATCTTAGATTTTTGTTTAAATGTCAGAATTTGTTGAACAACAGAAAATTCACATGATGGGCTGGTTTCACTGATAGCAACTTACCACTTTCCTAGATAGCCCAGCCTAAGGACAATGTCAGCTCTTTTTATTGTTATCATGACCTCTCTTTCTCTGTCTCTGTGTATGTGTGTGTGTGTGTGTGTGTGTGTGTGTGTGTGTGTGTGTGTGTGAGAGAGAGAGAGAGAGAGAGAGAGAGGAGGCATATGTAGACCACTAAATTATTTCAAAGGGTTAAGAGGCTACTTCAGAGTTCAAGAGGTTTTAGAAGTCCTGAAAATAGAAGATATGTGTGTCTCCTTTCTCCTCGTGTAATTGGCCATTGGAGAGCATAGAGAACAGAAGCAGGGAACAGGGTTCAGATGGCCCTGCTTGAGTGAAACAGCTCTACTTTATTGTTTCAGAGGTAAGGTATGTAAGGGCTCTTAGGGGTACTGGCGGAAAGGGCTAAATTGGGTAATACAGCAGCCAATTATTATATGGGTAGGAAATTAGGTGGGACTTGTATGATGTGTCATGCAGCACTTACCTAGAGCCCTGCACAGGGTCATTTTCCAAACAAGATCAGGTATCTTGTGGTCAGAGATACTCTCCAACCAAGGCCAGGTAAAGAAAGGGAAGCCCTGCTGAGAATGGGAGTCCTATATTTTGCACTGAGCTCAGAGCTATCCAGGAATGGTGAACTGTGTCCTTATTAGCAGGCTTCTCCAACAAAGGTAGAGTGAAGAGTCTGTGGGCTTGACTAAAAGAAGAACAGAAGGATAAATAACCAGTCCAGATGGGTAAACAGGAAGATAATAATTCTAGTGTGCTACTCTGGACCATGCTAAGCTAAAAGTGCCGGGCACTTAGACTTACACTAGTTTATCAGATGACTGAGGCTATCAACAGCTCCATGTTATGTACTCACTGCTTTATGGGATCCAGCTAAGGGAGTTACATCCAGTTAAAGGACTTGCAGAAAACTATTGGATGATCTTTAACATTTTTCTTAATCTCAAATATTTTATCAAGTGGTTCTCAATAACTAGGCTACATGTCATTCTGGCTTTGCAGGAGACTAAGAAAGTAAGACCAAAAGTTCAAGGCCAGCATAAACTACAGGATGAGTTGAAGGCCAACCTGCTCAACGTGAAAGAGATCCTATCTTAAAACAGTGAGTGCTATGGTTTATAGTTCAGTGCTGTGAAACTTACCTAGCATGGACAGGGTCCTCGGCTCCATCCCTGATGGGTAGAAATGAGTGCTTCTAACTGCCTAGGATTGGACAAATAAATAATAATGGAAACTATCAGGGAGTATTTTTCCTCTAGAGTAACAAGGACATGAGCACTCTGCTATAAGAGGGGCCAAGAGAAAGATGTCTTGATGCTGATGAGACGCTGTAATCATGATTGCTGTCAACAGGGAAGCCTATTTTGCTAGGGATGTAGCTTAGTGGGATACACTTGTTACCATGCACTAGATAAGAGGTTCAACCCCCATTTTCTCACTGTCCACAAAATGAAATAAAATTCTTCAGAAATAGAAATAGCCCTCTGAACTTTTATACTAAGGTAGGTAATATGGAGTCAGGAGATTTCTTCTAACCAGGATTATGAGCCCAGTACAAACTGAACTCACCCTAAATCTATTTTTAAGTCTATCTTTGACTTAAAAGAGTTTCTTTTCCATCAGCTTTAGAATTGCTATGTATCCCATGATAGTATAATAGCTTGAAAGCAGGAGGCAATAGAAGACAATAGTTATGTTGGTGTACTGAGTGTTAAATACATCTGGAAGGTAAGAAGGCGTCTCATTTCTAGTCCAGTGTGGAGCTGGCTTAACAACATCGACTTTTGAAAGTTTGCTTTGGTACAATGTAGTTTAAAAATAACGTTGAAAATTTTCTTATCAAATTATAACTTATGTTCTAAATATCCACAGTGCTGCAGAGGAATAATATTAATTCTGAGAAGGATCAAGGGCCAACAAGTGTGTGTGATAGTTTGAAGTTTAAAGACGGTAAAGCCCCCAAGTCAAAATTGAACCTCTATAGAGGTCAACCAGAGCAAGTTGAAGACTGGGAATGAATATATATTAACCCTAGCCCACAATCAGGATCCTTGCACCCAAGGACCAGCAGGGATAACCTCCCTAGACAGTCATCACCATGGCAGATGCAGAGTTGAAAGGGAGGAGAAAAAAAAAAAGCTTGATATTTTAATGCTGCATATTAGCTTTCCATTTCTGCACAGCAAAATTATCACAAGCTTGATGACTTAAAACATCAGAAATGCATTCTCTGGTGGCTCCAGAAACCAGAAATTCAAAAACTAAGGTGTCATATGCGTTGATTTCACAATTATCTCTCAACTTCCTGGTGACTGACAGCAGCATTTGGTATCTCTTGCCTGAGGGACAATATCTTTCTTATCTCTACCTTTTTCTTCACCTGGCCTTCTTGCTGTTTCTTTTTTGCCCATCCTTGTCATCCTTTGATTGATCTTGAGACACTTGCTGTAATCATATCTACAAAGATGCTGTCTCCATGTATGACTACATCTGAGGTTTAAGTGAACCACTCAGCTCTGCATAGTTGGTGACTTAAGTCAATAAACACTTAGCATCTCATGGTTACTGTGGATCTGGAATCCTACTTGGATTAACTTAGTCTCTGAATCTCACCATGCTGTAACCATCAATTTGAGGATCTTGTCTGAGATCTCTGACTGTTGGCTCTGTTTAGCTCAAGAAAGACTGAGGCCCCTACGTTAGTATGAAGCAGTGGCTGGATATTGTTCTCAAGCTCTTGGAGGCTACTTAAGGTTGAGACTTCAACGGTGAGGTTCTTTCAGCATCAGGGTATGCTGTTCTTTCCAGTTCAGTAGAAGAATACCTGCACCTTGGGTCTATCTGACATCTTGTATTTCTCATCTCTAGACTGAAATGATGTGCTTACCCATTTCTCTAGCTCACCCAGAGAATCTCCCTGTTAATACAACCAACTGGTAATGAATATTTGTTGTACATAATTCACCCTCAAGAACTATATTCCATCATAACTACAAGTCTCAGATTCTAGAGAAATTTATTGTGTAGACATATCCACTAATAGTAGGCATGTTGAGGATATTCATTAGAATTTCACCTTCCTTGGTGGGAATTCTATCTTAATACCGTGTATATATATGAATATAAATGTTCCATTTATTTAGAGATCCCAAAAGAAATAAATTCACTTTCATGGTGGCTCTAAAGTCAAGTGCAATGTGCACATGAATATATATGGGACATGGTGTGAAGAGAATAGACAGGTATCAAAGCAAAAGCAATGGCTAAGCCTAGACAGGGAAAGAAATGGCAGAGGTGTGGCAACAGGAAAACTAGTGATTAAATCTGCACCTCATGTGTTTTAATATTATTTCCAATATCTATAATGAACAAAATGGGTTTTATGAATTTAAGACTAATGTTCTGCACCAGGTTGCATGGTCTGTGAACCCTCAACTGCTGTCCCACAGAAGAGGGGAGACAATGAAAGAGAGCTAGGAATAACTGGCCAACATCAGGTGGCCGCTGTGGGCTCCACCACTTCTCTTTTCGCTGTCATTTGCAGATGTTATCCATCTTTGTTGAAGAGATATTAAGACAACTTAATTTTATTCACTCTTTGAGAAAGAAAAAAGGAAAATAGAGAAGGGGAAGGAGGACGAAGAAGGGAAGAAAGAGAAGAGGAAAGGAAAACATTGTTGTTAACTGTGCATGGAAGGCTCCCAAAGACCAATAGATTTATAATTATTCCATCTGCATGAAAATGCTCCAATTACTGGAAACAAACATTATCCTTAGCCAGTAGTGCCTAGTGCAGAAGTAGCTCACAATTCTTATAACATAGTGATTCTCAACTGTAAAAATGCTAAAGATCTCAAGAATCCTAATGGATCACTGAATGTTATTTGAAATGTAATGGCTTAAATTTACAATTATGTATTAAGAGTTAATAGCTCACTGCAACCTTACTAAAAACCACCACAGTTTTGTTAGCAAAATCTTAAAATCAAAATCTGTTTACAAGGTAGAGGATTTAAAGTTAAAACCAGCATTTAATAAGGGATAACCATTAACATTTCAATAAGGCTATTCTTTCTTTTAAGCTAAAGTAGATGAGCTGACTCTGTTAATGCTCCTTCTAACACAGGAGATATGAGAGTATAACAGAGTACCCAAAGGGGAGACTGCCCTTCTTAGTAGCTCAGAGCCATGCCCTCCTCTACCTCTACTTACACATACACAGTAGCTGTGTAAGGCTTTTTTTTTTTTTTTTTTTTTTTTTTTTTTTTTTAGCTAGTTACTTGGATTATAGAACTGAGTAAGATAAAAATGGGGGAAATATCTGCCTTCAAAACCTTCACAGTTTAGAGGGGAAGAAAAGCAGTTAGTGACATGTGTGGTGTCACAGGGATAGAGAGCTGAGATGAATGTCCCACATGTCTATATGGATATGTGCTCACAGAGAAACTGCGCCCAGAGCCATACTATCAGTAAGTGTGTTTCAGAATCCACCATGATTATTAAGCCTAACTGACAACCTCAGGGCCTCCCATGAGAACTTATTATACTCCTGGTTCTGTGACTTTTTAAAGTATTCAGGCATTTGTTAAACTCAACCCATTCTTAGGATATTGTTGGTATTCCAACTCTAGTGCCATGTGGCTTGCTTAATCGGATTCTTTTATTGGGTTTCTGAAATATCCATATCATACTAAAAACCAGGAAGTACTGGGCTTGTGGATCAACCATGAGGCTGAAGAAGCTGTTTATGTTTTCAGTAATCTCTTGATAGGAGATCTACAGAAAATTCTCAACCAATGATCATTTTCCATGGATTGTTTATTAGATTGCTCATGTACTCTGGAATGTGTACGTTGAGGTACACATACAGGCAAATATCACAACAGCACTAAGAAGGGGTTGGGATGAAAAACAATCTAAAAATACCTAAGGGGTAGCAACACACATCAATGGTCTAGGGATGAGACAATTAATAAGAAAGTTTCTTCATGGACAAGCTTAATTTTCTCCATATATTTAGCAACTTGAACTTAATATTATTAATAAATATAATACTTAATTAACATTATTAATAATTTAATATTTTTCTTTAGAAAAGAGCAGAATTGGTCAGGATCTCCCTGGCTGGTAGGATCTATAGCTTTAGTTTTACCAGTTTCCCTTTACCAGGAACATAGATTCTTATAAAGGCAAAGTGGCATTTGCATAAAAAGTGGTCTAGAGTTGACCCTGAGTGCCCTTTGTGGAAGGACTGTTCAGTCTTCTAATTTCCTTCATCAATATGGGAATGAAGACATTTTGTTGTGTGAACATGGGATCTGCTGGGTAAACTGAGGGCTCATTTTGCTTAAATTAACTATTACAGACAGCAGCATCTCTGTTGTGCTAACCATGGTACTTGCTGTGAATCTAGGTCTTAAAAGCTTCAAGGGAAGGGAAGCAATTTTGCCAGGTTCATATTATGTATAGGTAAATAATTCTTTCACCTGACACAAAACCAGAAAATTATAATATTTACATTTATAACTGACTCCTATCCATCTTATGTGGGATGAACTTTGATAGTCAGATGGGAAATCCTAGAGAAAAGAAGACCCTGTTGGGGAGCATATCTAGTTTTTCTATTGTAAAAACAAACAAGATGCCCTATTTTAAGTTTGTAGGTGGCTGAAATACTTGCTTCATGCTTTTGATCAGAATTTAGCCAAATGTTCTGTAGGAAACCTTCCGCCCTTAATAAGCACTATGCCTAGGTTAAAAAAATGATGAAACATTTAATCAGTTTATTTTGTACAGCCTATTCTGTTATCAGAACCATCTTTAATATAGTTCACTAGTTGTTTGTTTGTATCTCTGACTAAAATCATTAAATAAGGTCTTATGTACAGAAATATGTCAAAATATCTAGACTATCATTTGTTGCCTGGCTCTGTCCTGCCCTCCATAGTTAATCTCACAGTATCTATCTGTTGAATGGCTGTTGGGTGTCCAATGTAATGCTTTTAGACTATGGTTGAAAATGGCTTCACACAAATAGATAAAAACAGTTGTCAATTTTTGATATTTTGTAACATGATTATTAAACATCGCAGCATAAACTAGAACTGTCTGTGTAACCTATCCACTGCAGCTATGGGTACCTCCATGATGCTAAAACAGTAAGATCAGTGGACAGTGAGAAGGCAGCACTAACTGGGCTCATAATTAAAAGAAGAAAGTGTGTTGAGAGGGTTGGGGGAAAATTGATGGTGCATATGGTCAAGGGTAATATAATCAAAGAGTAAATACAAATTATTCTACTTAAAATAGGGAACCAGAATGCAAAGTGCAATACATTTGGTAAATAACATTAGATGGTCACAGGGAACAATAGCCTGCCTTTAGTAGAAAAATGGCATGGGAAAGATGGCAATTATGGGCAGGGCAGTTGCAGTTAGAAGGCACTGGAGCAATTCATGTAAAGGCATATTGCATTTCATACGAGTGACTGTGCAAAGCCTTTGTCATCCTGCTCTGATGCTGCACCCATAAAGAGGTGGAGTCAGAACTGCTGTTCCTGAGTGGAGCAAGGACAGGGCTTCTGTGAGCAACAGAGTTCTGAAGAAGAGTGGCACAGCTTCACCACTTGATTGATCACAGGCTGAGACTTCTTCCTGATTCTCTCTCCTCTCCCCAAAGCTCTGGTTTCAAGGGAAATCAGTCACCATGATGATGAAGCACACACTCCCATGTGACGAGGTCATCTGGATGGACATTGAGACACTCAGCCATAGCCAATAGCATCCACAAGAATGGAAGGGAAGGGACTTTCAGATACCCTGTGCCTCATTAGACATGCCAGCTGAAGATCAGGCACCAAGAGCAACAACACATTTTCCCCGTGGTTCTGTTTCCATTTCTGAGCCACAGAATTTATGAGCAAGAAAGGAAAACTTTGCCTTATCCAACAAACTTGAGGAATACTTTGTTCGAACAACAATGGGTAGCAGCTGTGGAGATGATGAAAGGCAGAATAATGATGTGTTTTTCAGATTAAGATCCAAACTCTGTGCTGAACGAGTAGATGTGAGAGTGATGGATGGAGAAGGAGGACGATGTGTCTTCAGCCACAGCACTGGACAGAATTAAAAACTCCATTTGCTGAGCGCAAGAAGATATGAGGGAATGCACAGGACAGATGTGGGAAGGGCAAACCCCATATCTGTATGCTAGACTTTAAGCTCTTTGAGAACAGGCAAGAGCCTGTTTCTTCCAGACCACAAAATTTTTTTTAATTAGAAAATGTATTACTGTCTCCTCCATTGAACTATGAAGAAACTATTGCCCACAACTGTCCTGGTGAGATCATCTCTTTGGAAAGTATTTATCTATGATATATATATATATGAATATAAATGAAGATTCATGTTAACATTTGCATAAAAGGAATTGACATATTATATCAATTAATCACGCTCAGCAAGAGAAACAAACATAAATTAACTTGCTGTCTTTTAGACATTGTCTGCACACAGTCACAGGAAGTGGAAAATGTATGGTGAGTTTGGTTCACAGAGACATGCATAGATAAAACCCTGTCATATCAGTTAGAAAAATGAGGAATTACTCTTTCACATTGGGCTCTGTAAACAAAGGCATCGTGCATCTCCACTTATGGCTAATCCCAGCCTGCCTTCCTTAGCATTGGCCTTTCCTTCTCAGGGTCATTGTCCCATTCAGTATTAGCTATAAATACTTTATGAATGACCTAACTGTATGTCCATTACAGTCCCAGGGGGTGGGGGGGAGAATTCGTGCACTTTTCATAAATTCTATCAGAGCAACATAGCTACAGTGATGAATGACTCCTTACAGGCAATGCTCCAGAATACTGCTATGACAGCTGATTTGCATCAGTTTTGTAGCATCCACTGGTGAAACGGGTCTTTCCTATACTCTTGCTATCAGACATTGCTTCCTGTAAGCTTGCCTATTTTATGAATACCTCCTCAATGCCTTCTTTGCACTTACTTTCTGGCACCAAAGTGAGGAGTTCACTCCTCTTACATTATTTGCTATGATCATTATAGTCAAAGGGCAAATAGGAACTCCTTAGACACTTCCATTGGCCTCTATCTGTTGTTTCTGGTGGAATTCTGAGCAGGAGAAAGGAGAGGCCTCATAAGCATGACTGTGAGCCTGACTCTGACTAGCTAGTCTCCCTTTAAAGCCTGAGGCATGCTCTGAACTCACAGCAGCTTTGGTGGTTGTCTACATAGGATTTGTTTGAGACTGAGCCCATAAATGTTGTCATAGGTGATGGAGGGATACTGGAAGTCCAGCCCTGACCAGAAGAGATGCTGATGTTTTAGGACTACACAGAGAAAGAAAGTCATTATCTTCGGTGATGCAGTGAACAGCACGGTATCTCGACACCCACATGGGCATCCCCAATCAACCCAACAGGTTGTAAAGCAAAAACAAGCAAAAAGACCTGAAAGTGCAATGGGAGCTTGGTGGGAGGAGGAGGGAGGGAGTAGACATGATGAAAGGATAAAAGAGGCCTGCAAGGGATACATGAGACCAGAATGTACTGTGCATGTGTATACAATTCCCAAGAAAGAGGTTAACAACACAATAGATTTCAACAGGTGTGCTGGTGCAATGCTGAGATTTCAGGGCTTGAGATGCTAAGGGAAGGTTCACAAAAGTCAGGGCCACTATGTGTGAAAAAAAATACATAGTTTTAAAAATTCATGTGTACTTACAACAATACATAGTTGGAACTCCAAAAAAGAGTACATTTTCCCTGGGCAACATAAAAATAAAATCAAGTAAAAATGAATAAAAAGAAGTTTGTGTTACTATGCAAAAGGAACTAGTCAGAAGAAATCCACAGAGATGTGTGAGAGCAGTACTGCTCAAAGGGTCATATGCCAACATCTTAGGTTAAGAAATTCTATTTCACAAAGATGCCAATTCTTTAAAAGTTACTTTATAAATGTAATAAGCTCCTAATAAAAAATACCAATGGGGTTTTTGTAACACTGGACAAACAGATTCTGTGGAGTCTGGCAGCAGTGGTGGTAATGGTTGGCTGGTTGGCTGTTTTTGTTTGTTGGGTTGGTTGGTTGGTTGGTTGGTTGGTTGGTTTGGTTTGGTTTGGTTTGGTTTGAGAAAAACAAAGACAAATAGTGGAAAGTCTCAAAAAAAAAGAAAAAGAAAAAGAAAAAAGCACAGTGATAGAGGAGTAAAGTGGTTAGCTGTTAAAACTTACTTAAAATCTCAATCACTAACCAAATCTATAAAATTCTTTGGAAAGTTGAAATAGGATGCATGCTTTAAACCATATTCTAAATGTAAGTTTCAAGATGTCTAAAGATTTTTATGTTTTAAATAGGGATGAAAAAGCAATACCCAAAGAAGGTTTGGGCAATTCCCTTAACTTAATGTGTGGCCAGATCACCAAGCTACAAAACAACGAATTAAGTTAAAGCCAAAAGGTGAAAGGCATGCATGCCATAGATGCAATGGCTCTCCAGCACTTAAGTAATTCGGTCTTGAAGACTAAGAAGACACAGTGTTGGCTGGTAAGTGGAAGAGGGTAGGTTTGAGAAGATTTGGTAGAGAAAAGGTGAATGTTCTAAAAACTCATTGTGGGAAAATCTCAAAACATTGATAAATAATAAATCATTAAAACATCCATAGAAAAGGGAAAATTCAAGTTTTAAATGAGTGAAGAGGTATCTGTTATGTTTAAAGAAATGCATGTTAAAACAATTGTTTTCCACCTAGAAGAGTAAGGTAAAAATTAAACACTGTAAGGGAGCACATTGTCCCATATATTGGTACGAATTTAACGTGACAGACTACTTACACAAGGGAACTTGTCAAAATTACTGTTCATTATGACCTATGGAACTCACTCAGGAAATGCATCCTCCTTTTATTTAAATCTTTTTATTTATTTATTTATTTATTTATTTATTTATTTATTTCTACACCAGATTTTATTGCCCACCACCCTCCACTTGTTCCACATCTCATACCTTCCCCCCACCCCTCTGTCTCCACCCCCTCCTCTCCACCCAACCAGACCTCTAGACTCCCTGGGGCCTCCAGTCTCTTGAGGGTTAGGTGCATCTTCTCTGACTAAACCCAGACCCAGCAGTCCTCTTCTGTATATGTGTTGCGGGGCCTCATATCAGCTGATGTGTGTTGCCTGGTTGGTGGTCCAGTGTTTGAGAAATCCAGGGCTCCAGGTTAATTGAGACTGCTGGTCTTCCTACAGGATTGCCCTCCTCCTCAGCTTCTTCCTGCCTTTTCCTAATTCAACCACAGGGGGCAGCAGATCCTATTCTTATACAATGCATACATTGTACTGAAGCACTGTAACACAAATGCATGGGAACAACACAAATATTCATCAACAGGGAAGTAGGTCAGGAAAGTATATCATAAAACATCACACTCAGCTGGACCATAATCACTGTAAAAGGTAACTGAAGGAGGCAGGCTCATTCAGTAAAATGTTAGCCTTGAAAGCATATGGACCTAGCTTAATCCCCTAGAATCCACATAAAAGGCCAAGCACAATGGTGCATGTCAGTCATCTCAGTGGTGGGGAAGTCAGTAAATTCCAAGTTTAGTGAGAGAAACTTTTTCAAGGAGTGAGGTATGAAATGGAGAGTTATTGAGAAAGACACATAATATCAATACATGATGTCAACTTCCGATTCAATATATACACACATGTGTGCATAAGCACACAAAAGATATGCACAAATAAATCAAACACACCTCCAACACAGAAAAAACTGCAGTTATTATGAAATGATATAAAATGTCTCCCATGATTCACCAAGTGCAAATGAACTAGATCATTTGGTAGATCATTCTACTTCTGTACCAACACTAGAGGCCACATGTATATTTATATTTGTTTATGTTATACAAAGTGTATTTATATATAATATATATATATATTATGCACACACATATATACTGGGCTAGCAAGATGACTGAATTGCTAATAGTGCTTGCTGCACAAGCCTGGCAACCTGAGTTCAGTCCCTGGAAAACACACACACACACACATACACACACACACACACACACACACTTAATTTTTAAAGTATTTCCTTATTAAATTTTCTTAAATGTGAGCATACTACGTATTTAGAATATTAAAATAATAAAGAAGCACAGACAAAATTTGTGGGTAACACCATGAATGTCTACTGTCAAAGTAAAGGAACTGAAGCTAGTTTAGAGACAGTAATGGGGGGAGGGCTTTTGTAGATGTCAAACGTAGGCAACTCTTCCAATGTTCTGCCTCTGAAAAGCGTGGAGAGAATGAAAGGTTGGATAAGGTGCAGCAACTTGCATGTTCATGGGAATAATAAGTGCAGTTGGGAAATTAGTTCATGCAGGAATGAAACTAGTACGATGATATGTTTGGGTGTGTGAAAAGAAGTGAGATGCAGTGCCCCAATTACAGCTACTACTGTCCTTTGAATATCTATCCATCTTTTAAAAATTTTATTAATTAATTATTTATCATGTATGCATATGTGTGTACATGAATGCTCACATACATAAGCAACAATCCTCTGGTGGGCAGATACCGATGCCACCACTACCAGCCTCAACTGTGAGGCTCTTTCTACCTGGTTCTGAATTCCCTTTCCTTGGAGCTCATTCACAGATCTGTGTATAGACCTTCAGCATAAATACTCCTTATATGAGTATACCACCAGGCTATCCAGAGGGTGTTCCTCCACTGCGAGACACTCAGGCGGCATCCAGTCATTTACTGTTGTGTCACTTGCCCAGCAGCATGGGTGGGATTCTGTGGCTCTGCAGCAGGACCATCTACCCTGTGAGCATGAAGAACATCGCATGGCAGTTTTAACTTGCATTTGACTGATTTTTTAATCAGATTGGTCACTGTTTCTGATGTTTATTAGATAATTGGATGCCTTCTTTGAAATGCTAAACCAATTATTTTCCATTGTGTTTTGTTTACTTATCTATATTGTAATGTTTCTGTCTATATTTTAACAGCAACCTGTTAAATAATAGTGAGTGTTTATGATCCTCTGTAAAAATATTTTAGAACCTTCAAGGAAAGGGAGTATTCTGGTTTCTGTATTTACAAATGCAGGCATAGCTGAAAGATGAGATTTGGTTACTGTCGTATTTTCTACAGGCTAATTCTATGACAGAGATTGGGTTAGATATATCACTTTTAAAGCCTACAGCTAGTCTTATTAACTTGTATATTGTCTAACTAGATAACCATCACATTGTCTAATGAATATTTTTCCTTTTCAGATTTTTGTATTGCATAATGCTTTTCTTAATGAAGGTTTAACATTATATATGATGCTTGCTGAAAACCTTTGAGAGATGCACTAAACGTTCCTATTTGTTTTCTTATTTTTTGAACTGTTTTATCATGAATGTGTGCTAAAGTTCATCAATTTATTTTTTTCTGGAGGTTATTCAATCCTTCTGCTTATACACTTTTCTCTTTGAGGGAATATTTAATATTTCACAATGTACTTCATATACTTCAAAATTTACTAGTTTTTAACTATAACACTTTTGCATTTATGCTATTAATTGTTGTTGGTATATAGTTTTCTTACACGGTCCTTATCTACAATATACTCATCCAATTCAGGTCATATGAGTGCTTTCCAATTTCCCAATGCAGTTAATTAAAACTGGGCACTGCTCTTATAGGAGCCTTTGGAAATTCATTTATTTACAAAGTAGATCCATGGCAGCAGTGTGTTCTTAATTATAGATTTAGCTTTCAAAGCTATTTTCTGATTTGTTTCTTCTCTTAGATTTGCTCATTAGTAATGCCAACAGAACAGTAAAAGTGGATGTTTATTAAGAGCTTAACGTATTCCTGGTTATATTTTGAGATATGTTGCAATAATTATTTAATATGTATATACATGTGAGGAGGTAAATACATATTATCCACATCTGAGCTAGCTAGAGCTAAGTTTTTCTTTATGATTTTCAGTCATAAGGTTGTGCCCCAAAAGGCAGGTTCAGATGAGCCGTTACACATGTGTTATGTCAGCAGCTCTGTCCATTGGTTGGCTGCTGACCCCTGTGGTTGAATTAGGGAAAGGCTGGAAGAAGCTGAGGAGGACGGCCCTGTAGGAGGAACAGCAGTCTCAATTAACCTGGAGCCCTGAGATTTCTCAAACACTGGACTACCAACCAGGCAGCATACATCAGCTGATATGAAGCCTCCAACACACATACAGCAGAGGGACTGCTGGGTCTGGATTCAGTAAGAGAAGATGCGCCTAACCCTCAAGAGACTGGAGGCCCTAGGGAGTTTAGAGGTCATGTTGGGTAGTGGGTAGGGCGTGGGGACATCCTCCTGATACAGGGGGCAAGGGGTAGGAGGAGGTATGGGATGTGGAAAAGGCAGAAGTTGGATAAAATAAAATCTGGAGTGTAGAGCTGGGCAGTGATGGCGTGCACCTTTAATCCCAGCACTTGGGAGGCAGAGGCAGGTGGATTTCTGAGTTCGAGGCCAGCCCGGTCTACAGAGTGAGTTCCAGGACAGCTAGGGCTATACAGAGAAACCCTGTCTCGACAAAACAAAAAAATCTGGAGTGTAAATAAATAAATAAATAAATAAGTAAAAGATTAAAAAATTTGTGCTACATGTATATAAAAACCAAACCAAACTAACCCAAAAGCTTTTTGCTATCATATTTATGAATGCCCAGATAAGAGAAAAAGGAGAATGATAATTTCAAATTCAGTAACATGGGTACAATAGATGATCTCTGAATATAAATAAATAAATAAGGCAACAAAAAATTCTTTTAAAGGATGCTTTGTATTTATTACTAAGGACATTTGAATAATTTGAGGAACCCTACACACCTATTAACCCATAATGGGTATATTTAAGCAGGTGCATCCAACACTAATGAGCAGAGTATATTTAAGCATGTACACAAACCACGAAAAGAAGCCCTTTGCAGGAGAATATAATTGACTGTAATGGCTGTCCACACTAAAAGCACTCCAGTGCTATAGATATCTCTGTGTATACAGAGGCCTCAAGCAGTCCAGGGTTTCCTGCTGGGAACTGATTCTGATCCTTTCTCTTATTTCAGCTCCCGAAAGCTGGGCTTCCATATCTGAGGATTCCTGCTCCCAGTTGCCTTCCACTGATAATAAAGAATTGCCATATAGCCAATGACTGGGCAAGGAGATGGGACAGGACATTTAGATTGCCCGGGCAAGGGACTGGAGAGAGAGGGAGGGGGAGAATTGCCATGACTCGGAGGGAGAAGGAGGAGATTTCAGGAATGTAGGTGGAAAGGGAATGTGGCCCTACGCAGAGGGAGAAGGAGCTGCCCAGAAGTTAACAGGGAAGCAAAAATAAAATATAGATTTAGAAGATGTTAAGCCATGAAGTATGTGCTAGCTATGGGAAATTTAGAAGTGCCCAACCATTGAGCTAGTAAAGGCATATCAAAATTAGCTGGCATATGTATGTCTTTCATTTGCAAATCCAGAGAGTTCGTGAGTAGACATGGGCCCAAGACCCACTGAGAGCCAAAACAGTTTAGTTCACCTCTACAATTTCCTGTATTACTGATTGCAGTAACACTCTTCTTAGTAGAACATCTAAATGCATTATATGGCCTCCAACAGAAAACCACTGGGTAGTATGTTTGTAGCATTTCACATGTTCTATGACAATGGTTTAAAAGACAGTCATGGCTTACAATACTCAATTGCAGTAAATATATGACTTATTTATGGGTCTTTTGTTAAAATCACTGGTGAATACCATTGATACATACTAATGGGTTACACTGTGATATTTCTGCACATATATATATATATATATATATATCCAGATTCCTTTTAGGTGTGCACATCCATATATGCAGAGTCATACATATGCATTCATACATCCACAAACACAATAAGTGTAGTTTTTCAGTTTAGAAACATAAAAAAATCATAATTCTTAATCCTGATAATAGGTAGTTTTATATTTTAGTACATTTTATTCTGCTTTTTTAATTACTTTAAATGTTGGATAATATAATTATTTAATGCTATATCATTTATTGCAATTAATTCAACATAAAATAAATCTTGTCTAAATAAAATATAAGAGGCTATTACTTTAATCTGAGCCATGCTATAATTTTCTCAATCATATTCTTTTGGAGGGAAAGCAGCTATTTTTCCAGATATTACAGAACAAAGATATTCTTTTCTCTAAGTTGCAAAGAGAAGTGGAAGTTGAAAAATATATCTAGAAAAAAAGGCTGCAATTATCCTTGACCAAAACATTAAAAAAAAAAAAGACTCCTTTGCTTTGAGATGTAAGATATTGATTCAGGGCAAAGTTAGAAGGGAGTTGTCAAAATTAAGGAGTCTGAAGAGGGCTGCAAAAGAAAGAGGAAGAATTTGAAATTAAAATGATTTAGAGAACAAACCATGTGCCCCTTGAAATAAAGAGCTCAGTCTGGGGTGAAAATAGAAGCATGACAGTCTGGAAAGAACTGAGCTTCTCAAATTCAACAAACAGATGTGATTCATGCATTGATAAGACCACAATGATTCATCCATTAGTAGGTATGCTCTGTCCCAGGCTGTAGCCCTTTTCACTGCCCTCTTACATTATCCTAGTAGTTCTTAGAACAGTGAGAAGAGTTGCATGTGGTGGACCAGCCAGGTTTAGACCACAGTGACGGAGAAGATGTGTCACAGGAATCCGGCAGTGCTTTTTACAGGTGTTTAGAACACAGCAAGCAAAGACATGGACTTTTGTTTTGTCTCAATTCCATCCTTTTACTCTGGGACATTTTGGAGAGTCATCTGGACTTTGTGCAGTTAGTATAGTTGATAGTTTGACTTATCTAATCCAGCTATTAAAAGAAAAGATAGACTCTTATACTATATAATGGTTTTCCTTAATTAACGCTGTACAACATGCATAATTACGATTCCATAGCATGGCACCTAGTAGCACTGTAATTATGTTGTGTATTTACATTCTGTGACATTCACGTAAGGAAATAATACCAGAAGGCAATTCTCAGAGTGTGTTTTCATTGCTAAGCAATCCATGACTGAGGCTGGGGGACCTGGGACCTAGGAAGCTCAGGTTACATAAAAAAGAAACTACACTGGTCTATTGACCTGAGATTTCTTATATCATTTTTATGGTCTCTATGAAGAGCAAAGACTAATCCAAGGACAGAAGATTTTTGTTTTCTCATAACATATTTCTAATCCATTTCCAAAGTGTTTGAGCCAATTCTTAGTTCTTCAATCATTGCTGCAGAATGGTCAAAAAAACAACGACAATACTGATTATTGTAGCTGAAATATGAAGGAATGGTGTTGTCAGTGATGGTGTCAAGATTAGTCAAGAGATTTTTTAAATGTGCATATTTCTTTTAGTTAAGGGTGATAATGTACTAAGCTAAACCTTAGCAAAATACAATTATTAATTTTTTCATGGCATCATTATCTCATGGAAAGCTCAAGTCCCCATCACCAATATTTGACAGTGATGAGAACAAGAGAAAGCTCTGTGGGTTCACATTGAGCCAGGAACATGTTCAGTTTACCACACTTTGTACTTGTAATGCTGTGGTAGAAATGAGTGAAGAAAACCAACCTTATAATTCATTGTTTTTTGTGATACTGCTCTATGTTCCCTTCTATCCTCAGATTCTGTATTCACCAGAAAAATAATCTAGAAGCTTAAAATAATTAAGAAGTCATAGGAAAAAAAAACAGGCAAATAGAGTACTTAGAATATGAACCAAGGATTCCCATATATAGGAGAACACTTTAGAAAGTGTCATATTGGCCTTTTGTTGTAAAGATCAGTAACATTCCATGAACTGTTTATGAAAACATCCCTGGCAGAAAGAAAAGTAGTATGCTCTATGCTCTTAAGCAGCGCTCTGCCTTTTGTCAGACTTAAAACTCACATGTGCTATGCCCTACTAGGTGAAAAGGTAAGGAGTATCTGTTTGGTGAGCCTGGTGACGGGGCACCTAAAAGATATGTTGCTGAAATTCTATTGAGAACATTCTGTTTCTCCAGGATAGAACAGCTTTTAGAGGGGGAAAAGCCTGGGGAAAGTTAGTTATTTATGTAATGTCTAAGGGGAAGGTAAACAAATAACAAAATAACAATATTCTCTTTTGGAAGCATATTTTGTTCAGAATCTTTATTGCAATACACCATAATGTAGACAGTTTTGTTTCCCTAAGAACAATTGTCAAAAGCTTATCAGTTTTAATCATTCATAAATCACTTCATTTTGCTAAGGCATTTATAAGTTTTGATTGTTCAAAGATAAGAAAGATCTGGCTCAACTCTAGAGACATTTGGTGTTTTGTATTTTGCTTTGCATCTGAGTGGTAGATGTGTGAACATGGGTGATTTCCACACGTCCTTCCTCCTGCATTTAGACACATGAACAGGAGTTAACAAATTATCTCACACAACATGGGCAAATTCCCATGAGGCCAATCCAGGCATCTAGTTTCTCAGCCTGTCACATCATGGTGGCCCTCTCATTTTCCTCTGCATTCAGAGATGTTGAATTTATGCATGAAGGAAGGGGTAAACATTTGTCTGTCCTCTGAGTCAACTGAGAGCCTATTTTTTTTAATTCCAAAGGAAGTGGTTGAATAATTTATATATCTATGGGTTTTACTGCATAATATATCAGTCCCATTCACTCAACATTTCCTAATATGTTCTAAGATCTTCATTTTTCTTTTTTATGTTTGACCTTTTATACATAGAAACAAAAAAGAAGCCTACCTTCCCAACAACAAAAGTTACTAATCTACTTAAGGGAAGCAGGGATGGGATTTCCAGGGTTGTAGTCTTGTGAGCTATTGCTTACACTGTAAGTCAGGGATATAATGCAATAATTCCCAGTGCCCATACATATAGAGATGTTCTTTGGCTTAGTGGTTATCATAACTGCATTGTACATCATACAAAACCTAATGAAGATAGCTGCTTTCATAATTAGCCCTCCAACTCACCAAATTAATTTTTGAATTTCTATGACACTCATCCAGCCAGCCAGCCAGCCAGCTAGCCAACCATCCATCTGTCCATCCATCCATCTTTTCCTCAATCCAGTTTTATGATCTATAAGTTGAAATTGAGGACATCCACATTTTTATTGCCAAGAAACCTATACCCAGGAGAGCAAGCACTAGTATAATTACCGATTGTTGCTACATTTTCCTCCACAGTAGTTTAACCACAAAATGCCTTAGTCATTTTCATGATCACTGTTGCAACTGATTTAGGGTTTTTGCCTCTCGTATGGGAGTCCAGGTTGAAAGCCTTCATTGATTCCACTACAAGGTGGAATGACTAAGTATAGCCAGAAAGACAATTCTCTTAAGTTTCTCTGACAGTTTTGCTTTGGGAAAAGGGAATGAGGGATACTGAAGGGTTAAAGCAATATGCTGTAACCTAGAAAGAAAGGCTATTTAGATAAGCCTGCCAGTTTTAGTAATGGGAGTGCTTGTGCCAGTACAGTAAATATGTTCAGTTCCAATTTCCTCATATTACCTATCATTCTGTCTGAGCCTTGGATGATCTTTAGCACAATAGTGGAGGTGCCAAGAAATATTGAAAGCACCATGGCTGAAGGGCAACACCCAGCAGCCAGAGTCAATGAAGCTTGTCTGATTGGGGCTTTAGGAAGTATTTCTCCAACCCCAGAGTACAGAGCTGAAAGTCTAAGGTTTAAAACAATGCTTTACCAACAAGACCAACCACTGATCTCATGACTTCACTTTTTTTTAAAAAAGGAGGAAGTCTTCTATATAAAGCCCCAGCAAGTAAGAGAACATGGTGACAGGTGACGTCGCTCTCATATAGTATCTCAGGACTGCTTTCTCACTTACACAGACCTCTGTGTCTCTGGACTCTGGGAGGCTTCCTCTGGCTACCCTGGATCATCTGTGGGTCACCACAGAACAGCTGAGCCAGTCCTTGTGCTACTTCTCTTCTTCTGCAGGCAGAGTTCTCATAAACATTAGAAGGCTTAAAAGTCACTCTACTTGCTCCAGTCAAGGAAATCTGAATTTATCTCGTCCCTCTCTCTCACATTCATGAGCAGCCACATGTACACACACGTTGTTCTCATTTTCATAATTCTTTATCAAGAACGGTGAGAGACTACCATTTTTTATCAATTCCCAAGGACCTAAGTGGTATGATGGTGGTACTTTAAACATATTGACATCAGTCAGTGATGGCAAGAGAGGTTTGCATCCTTTTTGAGGCAAGCATGGTATGGGTAGAGCCCCTGTTTAAGAATCTCCCTGATGTTTCTATTTCACCTCCACTGAATGGCTCCTGGAAGCCAAGAACTTGCTTTTAATCAGCAAACCATTTTCATTTTCTTTCATTTTATTTAAATGTACTTAACTGATTGACTTGAATAATATACTATTAATTATATAAAAACCCTTCACCCAGGGCTTGCTAATTAATTGTTCCCTGCTCACAAGGAGAAAAACAGAAACTATAAAGTATTGTCCTGTGAGCCTTGTAGAAGGGTTGTCTGTTTAAGAAGCAGCCTGAGCAGAACATTTCAACATAGCATCTAAGTTAATGGAGGCTGTGCCCTGTGCCTGTCAGGAGGGGAAACCAAACAAAACAAAACCCTCACCATTATAATCTTGCTGTGCTCCACCTTCTCAAGAAATCAAATAACTTTAACTTTCAAGATCATAATGATAGCACACACAAAAAGAAACCCTAATGTTACTGAGATAAAACAGCAAGGCTCTCCCCTTAATAAAATAAACCATAATCAGTAACACTCCAATGTTAGTCAGTGAAACTGAAACTGTTTCTCTGGAAAAAGGAAACCACATCACAGAAATACAGAGCTTAAAGGATTCCAGAATCCAGATAGCCCCTCCCTCTACCTCTAGCAAGCAGTATAGCCTATACCTCACCTCTGTCTCTGCCTCCTCATCAAGGTTATTCGCCAGGGTGCCTTTCTCTCCTGGCCATATATCTATTAATGTGTCTTGTTTTCTAGCCAATGTCAGCATCCCTTCTTTATCTCTTTATCCTTCCACCCATTATGAAATTCCATAAAGCCTTCATATCAGATATTCATAACTCATTGAAGCATAGCTCTTGTTTGGTTCCTTCACTCTAAATCTGAGTGTCGTCATTCGTGTCTCTTCCTTACTTCAGTGTAGGACTTCTATCCCCTGACAAGTATTCACCCATGAAATGAGATCCAAATATTGAGGAGAGAAAAGCCCTTTCTTTCTATGGGCCATGCTTTGAGGTTCCTTCATGCCTTTTAGCTTATTGGAGCTTCCACAGAAGGCATTAAGACCTGTCCACCTAACACTACCTGAAGTCTGAATATTTGATATAGAAATCCACAGAAATGGAAAGAGCTCATAAGGTTTCATTAAAAGAACACCTTTTTTACTTTCATTATTTGTTTTTGTTTTGCTTCTTCAGGGTCTTGTATAACCATGGCTGACACTGAATTTGTCTCATAGCCAAAAAGGATAATCTTGAACTTCTGACCCCTCCACTCTCCACCTCCTCGGTGTTGGGGTGATAGACAGGTAGCCATTGCCTCCCTGGGTTACATGCCAAGCCTCACATAGAAACTAAGACTCTGAATATATAGGCAAATATTTTAAGATATGTCTCTATGGAAGAATATTTTTCCAAATGAGTATATCTCATAGTTTGTATTAGTGTCTAATTCATTCAGATTAGTCTCTATTACAGACGAATATAATAGTTCTTTAATATTAATAAAGGAATTACATTTGAGAACTAGAATTTTTCAAAACCGACTAAATATGAAAAACATAAATGTTTTACATTTATACAGTCATATAGACACATAAAGGAACAAATATTTATTTAAAATCTCTAATTTATACTTTGATTGCTCTTTTAAAATTTGCCTATATAATAGTGAGAAGAATCTTTGACACTGCCTTTGGTCTTCAAAATCTTTTCACTATCTGTTTCCATCTTCTACTTGCCCTGATAAATCTTTTTGGTGTCTTTTGGTTCATTTCTATCTTCCTGGCTGCCAGTTCCTCCTACTCCACTTTCCATACTGGTCTATACAAAAAAAAAAAA
>NW_022196905.1:214893926-214901030 GCF_008632895.1 Mastomys coucha
AAAAAAAAAAAAGCCTTCTCTCTCATGGCCCTGTGTTAGCACCTACGTTCTGCTGGCTGAGCAAACTCCAGGCATCCAGACGAAACAGCTGAGGAGACTTCTGAATGTCTGCCCCCGCACAGTGACATTCTCAGCTCCAACAGGGTCAGACAGTTACCAGGAAATGCTTCCCATCAGTTCTTCTCGCTTCCCTCAGTTCCTCCTGATGTCGTTTTGTAGACAAGCCAGATTTTTAGCTTTAAAAACATGTGTGACCCAAAGAAAAATTAGGCTGGCATTCAACTTCCTATTCCACTGTTTCTCTGATCTTGCTTCTTTCCTGGCAGTTGAACAGCCATTATTATTGCTCTTCCCAAAAGAACCTGATCATTTTGACCCACAAGCAAGCCAAAGTCTGGTCAGCTGGTCCTTCCCTGTCCCTGATCTTAACCAAAAGGACAGAAGTATACAGTCAGCTTTTTTTCACTGCACCTTGCAGTATGCTCCTGCACTAGCTACTGGAAGAGTCAAGAATGTCTTTGACAATCCTCAAAGCAAAGGCCCCATTTATAACCCACCTGTTGGACTGCCTCAGCAAACCAGGTTACCCCAACCCATACCAATTCAGCTCCTGTCAGTTGATACCTGTAGGCTGCTTTGGAAGGCTTTGTTTGTTTGTTTGTTTGTTTAGTGTTTAGTAGAAAAGCAATGAACAAAAGAGGGGACAGTGCAGAATGTTAAATCTGCCAAGGAATGTGGACACTGCACTGCTTAGAATTTCTTAATAAGAATAAATTAATGAATGCAATTCACTGAGCATTTTCTGTGTGTCACCATTGATGAGATTTTATGGATGTGATATCATAATTTGGCTGTCTTTGACCTGCCCCTCCTGGCCATTCTAAATTCTGCAGACGTTATGCAGATATTTTGCCAGCTAAGAAAGCCATGCCAAAAGGCTGCTTTATTTGGGCTGAAATCAAAAGACCTTGTGGGCTTAAGCAAAGGCAAGCATGGTTACTTTTTCCAGTCCATACTGCTCAACTGTGGCTACAATGTGTTTGTAAATATAGCTAGAGATTGACCAAATCTCCGCTATGGCCAAATGTAAATACATTTCTCATCATCCTTGCAATTACAGATTTGTAACAAGATACACCTCACCACACCTTATTCCCCATTAAGCTAATCGCAGCCAGGTCAGGGGAATAAATGATCAAGTAGAGGAAATGACCAGAAGCCTTCTTTGCCTGGCACCACCCACATCATTTCACACCAGTGTCTGGCCTCTTTCATATTCTTGGGCTAGGGAATACTCATAAATGATGTCAGGTCCTTAGGAATTATGACTCTAAAAAAGGGTTAGAAATGTACTTGGTTCATAAATAAATGTGAGCAAAACACATATATATGGAAGCTAATCCATGAGATTTTAAAGAACTGTTAAAATGAATAAAATGGAGAATGGAGCCCATTCAACTTAAAAGAATTTGGCACACACCTCTGTAGTTTCCTTTACCTCCACTCTACAGGACAATGGGAATCTTCAGGGATTTGGCAAAATTGTTGGTGGCTGAATCCAAACAATACAAGGTTTTGATAGAGGTTCCTTTGTGTTTCCATTTTGTCTGACTGTTTCCCTACAGGCTGATGCCAACGTTGACAGGAGGACTCTGATGCCACCCAATAGTTCCATCAAATAGAAATGGCATCACCAATTCTGGAAGCTGGAGTGTTAAACTTCTGTGCCCATAATTTCTCAGATTTCACAAGCTATTTATTTGGCTTTTATTTAAAAGAGCATTGTGCTCCCCTTGGCCTCAAGTCGGCTTCTGCCGCAGGCTGCCTGTGGTGCTCCTTCCTTTCATATTGTAGGCAAGGGGTTCAGGGGCAGGGAAGCTGGTTTATTTATTTTATTTTGATTATCTTTTCCTTCAGTTCTAACCTCTAAACTATCTACCTAGCTTGGGTCAGTTCAGTCTACTAAAAAATATATTAAATTTCTCCTAAGTCCACTAAAGAGGATGCTATGGCCTTTGAGATAAAAATTATAGTTCAGATAGGTGTGGTAGTACTTAAGAGACTGAAGCAGGAGGATCACAAGTTCAAGGTCAGCCTGGATTTCATAGAGTGCTAATTCAGCCTGGGATACATAGTCAGACTCTATCACACACAAAAAGAAAACACTACTCAACAACCTCCTCAAACAGGTATATGTACATATCTTCATATATAATGCAATTCACATTATATATTTCTTTGTGGCTATCCTTATTCCTTAACTTATTTCTAATCCTCCATCCTTTCTGTATCAGGTGTTCTAGAACCCACTGTGTAGACCATACTGACCTTGAAATCATGGCAATCCTCATACCTCGCCCAAGTGCTTGGATTACAACCTTGAGCCACAATGTCTAGCATTCACTCTCCTTTCTGAACCTATATTTAAAGAGTAGCTTTTAGACACTTCGTCATTTTGTCATTTGTGTTCAGATTGTGAGATTGTTTTAGTGGCAGTAGAAATCCGGAAATATCAAAGGAGGAAAACAGAAATTCGGCAATTGAGATTTTAAAGCCTCAAAAAAGATTATTTTAAAACTAGTTGCTTAAGTCATGGATAGCTTACCTCAAAAGTTATAGTTAAAGCCCAAACTCCCAGGGAAGCCCTCAGTGGCATTTTCAACCTTTCTACCTCAGATAGCCTCTGCATGCGTCATAGGCAGTTCCTGGAACTTGAGGTGTTTTGCAAGGCTCAAAGTCTGTTCCTGAGAAAACAACTCAGCACAGAAACTTTTTCTCCTTACAGGAGTTAAGAATTGAACCGACACCCATACTTTCTCTGTGAAGACCAGGAAATTATCCCCAAGTAAGGGCTCCAAGCAGATTTGGCAGGACAAGCATGGAAGAAAGCTACCCTTGGGGACTTAGCACCCATTCAGCAGTAGAAAAAGCCGAGGCTGACAAAAATCTCTGAATGTCCAAAATTAGTTGTGGAGATTCCTTGGATTTTGATGAATACCTAGAGAACTCAGCAGTGGATGCATCCAGAAGAGTGTAGAATGGATTTGTGTAGACTGTTATAAAGGAGGCAGAGTGACTAGCAGGGCTGAGGAAGAATACGTTCATTCAGGACTGGAAGGGACCAACCTGATGCTCCAGCTCTGCTCAAATGACTCGTGGGAGCTTGGAAAAAGCATCAGTCATCCACTCTTGGATCATATACTTACCTTTGTATCACTAGAAGTTTCCATGAAGTTGACTTTTTAAACCATAAAGTCTTCGTTTTGTAATGATGGGTCATACATCAGCTCCTTGTTTGTAGGATGCAGCTTTAAATTGCTATTCTTAAAGAAGGGTAACCTCATCAGATTCCACTAATGGTGATCTAGGTTACCTCATATGATTAAGTTAAGCTCTGTATATTAATTACTTTCCACTGTGACCAAATGCCTGATGGAAGCACCTGAAGGAGAGGGATTTCTTTTGGCTCAGTTTATAGTGTCCAGTACATGATGATGGGAAAGGCATGCTAGCACACAGCAACAGCTTCTTGCGTCTTATTTATTCAGGAAACAGGGAAATTGTTCCAGACTAGAACTGTCTATCACCTACAAAGCCCACCCCTAGTGACCTACATACACTGTCCATAGAACTTTCTTACTAAAGGTTCCACCATGCTCCCAAATAACATCACCATCTGGAGACTGAGCATTCAAACACATGAACCTGGAAGAGACATTTCAGATTGCAGATTGCAAAGCACTATGGTACTTTGTAAGCCTTAAATTCTGTAAAATTGAGTTAATCATAAAATGTACCTCTCATGGTTGCTTGAGGATTAAGCAAAGAGGCATGTGTAGAGTGCCGAGGACTGTCTGGGATACAGTGTGTCCATGTGTTTGACAATCATTTTAAGGCTTTGAAGATCAATAAGTCATTTTACAAAGCTTGAGGCAGGATCAGTGTAATGGATGTGTGTCCTTGCACACACACACACACCCACACACACACACAAGAAGTGTGTGGACTCGGAAGGCAGATGGGCTTGTATGCTTCCTGTGTGGCCAGACTTAGAATCCTCACTGACTTGATCTTTGAACTAGCATTTAGATGGAAAATCTGATGTGAGAGTGCAGCATACTGTTACTTCCTGTAGTCCCAGTGTGTTCTCTGTCCTATGAATGCAAAATTTCTACGGACTTCCCATGTACAAGAGCTCAAAAAGACTCAAAGACTAAGCGAGTATCCAAAGTCATTCGCTATGCTGACCACCCTGAGAGACCATAGCTTGCTTTTTTGTTTGTTTGTTTTTTGAACTAGAACTTACCTTCCATGCAAATGGTAATGACATCCTAAGAAATGCATATGGTTACAGAACCTTATCAAGTTGTTCTAGTTGACAATGCTTCTCTGTGCTAGCCAATCATTTTTGTGCTAAAAAGATAACATTACAAGAAAGAGAAAAACGAGATAAATCATAGTTCTGTTTTATTTCAGAATGAAATGAGAACTTCCTTACTCATAAATAATCCAATATTTGACTATTGGTAAAATGTGTATGGGAAATTGCATCAGTTGAGTTTGTTTGGGGCAATTTCCATTGTATAATATATATAACAATTATATATATATATATACATATATATATATACATATATGTATATATATGACAAATATATATAATGACAATATTAAATACATATATATAAAACTACTGTGTAATATCAATGATTCTATATATCAATTGAACATTCTGATATTTTTCTTCAAACCAGCTTTATATAAATGGAAAGGTTATATGAAATGTTCATTTTCTTTGCCTATAATGATGTTAAAGATCTCATAAAAAGCACTGGGACAACTTGAGACAGGAATTGCGAAACAAAAAATGTTAAAAACGTTTATATGCAGAATCTTAAATGTTGTGCTTTATTTTACTGCTTTTAAGCAATGGATACCCACATAGAACTAATTCCAAAACTGAACACCAATCACATGAAAATTATGCAGAGACCCTCCAACTGCAAAAGCTCACTGGAGTTCAGTACAAGAAGGCATAAGACATCAATTAATCAATGCGTTTCTAGAGTAGTTGAAAGGAAATTTGATACCATATCAAGAAAAGTAGAAATGACAAAGTAATCAACTTACCCAATTAGCCAACTGACAGGTGTGAGAGGCAGAATTAAAAACACAAAGTATGCAAGATCTCTCTCTCTCTCTCTCTCTCTCTCTCTCTCTCTCTCTCTCTCTCTCTCTCTCTCACACACACACACACACACACACACACACACACACACGCACATGCACGCACACTCATGCTGATAGCCTCAGCAACAACAGGGAGTGGTCTTAAATGCCTAGCAGCTGGAGGAAAACCTTGTAATAATTGTCAAACTGTTATAGCCAGAAGTTAGATATCAGCTCTGAAGAATAGGTAGTTACATGTAAAGTACACGTTTTTGCAACACTGACCATCTCACATACCCGAGAAGTTTCATTTCAGCATTCATGTAACTCATCCAAAATTTCATTAAAAAATGATTGTAATGTTCTCTTTTGTGTGTGAAAATTAAATGACATAATTTCTTATAAATTGAAATCAGAGACTTACATCTTTTTGCATGAGGAATTGACAGTTTCCTCTCAGCTAAATGAGTCTTCTTAATGCCAACCTTCACATGCTTAGGATTTAAATATTCCTTAGGAACACCCGTGTGCTCATTTGAATTGAAAATGTCCCCCATAAACTTCTGTATTTGACCACTTGATTCCCAGTTTGTGGCATTGTCTGAGGTCACAAAACAGTGGTTCTCAACCTTCCTAATGCTGTGACTTTTTAATTACAGTTCCTCATGTTGTCATGACCCCAACCATAAAATTATTTTGTTGCTACTTCATAACTGTAATTTTGCTACTGTTTTAAATCATAGTGTAAATATCAGATGTGTACCCCCAAAGGTTGAGAACCTCTGTTCTAGACCCTTCTGCTCTGTGTTGGCCTGAGCATGGCCAACATGGTGCTGCCAGATTTTCCATTCTCCCTTCTCTCTCCCTTGCTAAATCATTCAATCACATTCTTAAAGTTAACCCCTATGGTCTATTCTCTTATGTGGCCAATGACTCTTTCCTAGGACTAAACACCCAGGTCAAGATTATGGTTACAGCTCCTATTTTGGCTACACTGGAAAACAGGTCCAATCAGGACTCACCAACTCATCCTAACACAGATTTGCCCCATTTTCTCTTAAAACAAGCAAACAAACACACTACTGCAAACCACCTGCTGTCTGCTTTTGTGCCAGTTAGATGCAACCTCTCTCCCCTGCCCCTCTCCCTTTCCCCTGCTTGTCTCTCCAGAGTAATAAGTCTCCTTTGTGCTGAGAATTTGGAGTCTGGATGTGTTCTGTACAGATTCCAAGGGACCCTGTTACACAGACTTGGAGAGTTTATGGCTCTTAGCTCACTACCTGCTAGATTGCCTGCCTTCGGTTTCCTATGTATGGATAAAATGTGATCTCTCAGATGTATATACTCTTGCTTCTATGCCTTCTCTAACATGACAGAATCCACCTTTTAGGAACCAAAACCAAAATAAACTCTTCCTTAAGTTGCTTTTGTTAGTGGAGTTTCATTACAACAACAAAAATGTAGCATAAATATCTGCGCAAAGTCAAAGTCTAAGGATGTAAATATCTCAACAGATAACTAAAGAGCAAATGTATTCAGTAGAATTATAAATTATCTATAAATAGAAATACTGTCGAAGAAGTCTAATGATTCAAAAGACATTAAAATATAAGTGATAAATTATCCAAAATTATTTATAGCATGATCCCATTGTTTTAAATATACTTTTATTAAAAACAAAAACCACAGAAAAGGGGAAGAAAATATTCCTTTTATGTTGTATAACATAAACAAACTTTTGTTTTGTTTTATTTTGTTTTGGATGTATGTTTTCCAAAGGAAAGAAAACATACATGCATGCTGGCAATTGTGGAGGTGGAGGCCAAATACTCAGGAGCTCAAAGCCATCCCTGGCAACATAGTGAGCTCATTGCTAGCCGAAGACTGTCTCATAGAGAGTTGGGGTTGGGGAAAAAGGAGGAGGAGGGGGAGGGG
>NW_022196905.1:214901183-214917561 GCF_008632895.1 Mastomys coucha
GAGGAGGGGGAGGAGGAGGGGGAGGAGGAGGAAGAAGAGGAGGAGGCCAAGCAGCTGTAAGTGCTGTTTAGTGAGCCTTCCCATGATGTGATCACACTAAGTATGCTTAGCTGTCTTGAAGGTCTAGGCAACTCTAGAAAGACCTTGTACTGATGGTTGCCTTTTTCTCCCAGGCAAAAATTCCGGGAGCCTTGGCAATGTTGTTCAGATTTATTTAGTTTATTTCCAGAGGCTGAGACTGCCACCAGCTCATGATAGTGCTGCTTGAGACGATAGAAGAGTCCAAAATATGTGCCTCGGTGGGAGGAAACACGGGGTTTCCCAGTCAGTCCTCCTGCCCTGGGTCCCCTCTCGTTGATATTTAGCTGCTAGTTTGTTTTTTGTAACAGAGAGATTCCCAACTAAGATTTTTGTTCTATCTTCATGGGCTTCGTGCTTGCTATTCCAGAGTCTCTCCTGACTATGACTGTTGCTTTCCTTGCTTCTTTCTAGATTTCAAGACTACGGAAAAGAAACTTTAATTGCTACTTCTATTTGTCCTACAGTAAGAAGTGACCTATTTCTGAGCCCTGGTGGAACACAGCTTTTATTCCAGAACTTGGGAGGCAGAGGCAGGGGGTTCTATGAATCCACGGCCAACTTGGTCTACAAATCGAGTTCTAGGGCAGCCAGGGCTGCCCAGAGAAAGCCTGTCTTGAAAACAAAACAAAACAAAACAAAACAAATAGAGAAACAGAAACAACAAAAAGGTGACCTATTCATAATAAACTCCATTTTAGAAATAACCCATCAAAAAAAATTTAAAGGTAAATGTCACTATGCTTTTATTGTGCACAGTATGACAGTTTACATTTTGGCTTTGAAATTCATAAATAAACAGAGTTTACTTCCTATAACTTACTCAACTCTGCCATTTAGCAAAAGAAGCCCCGTGTGGTCCATAAAGAATAGACCCCTGCTACCCAGGGCTGGTTTTGAGAATGAGCAGCCAGAGTGGCTCACTTTTGTCTTATCCTAACATTTCCAGACAATCATTTAATACATTTATTTATATCATTCCTTACATAGTAACTGGAAGATTAGTGTGGTATCTTCTCCCACAGAAACGTGGTTTTGTGTCACAATTGTAAACAGTTGTCCTTTGATTAGCTGCTTAACAGAATTTTAAAATTTCTATATGGATGTGTCTATTTGGTTGCTTTGTTTTGTGCTGCAAAGAGAAAGTCTTCTATACTGTACTGTCTATGTGTTTAACAGAGTATTCACTTGAGTTTGCTATGCTTTAGAGGCAGATGTGAGGGTCCTCTCTTACATTTACAGTTGCTACTTAATGAGAATGTTTGCTGATTATTAGATGAATTGTGCCTATTGGTACTACCAAGTTTTTCTCTTAATGCATTTGGTCTTAATTCTCTTTTAGCACATCTAGAATTCAGTATATTTTTAATTTTAATAATCAGTCTGAATATTCATTCTGTTTTAATATGTAATGTATACTTACTTAAATCCACTATGTGATAAATATGCTCACACATTTGCCTTAACTTTCACACACACACACACACACACACACTACACATATGTATGAAACTTTTCAAGCACACTATTTCGGCACATGCTCTGCCCCTTCCTCTGCTTTTCATGCAAAGCCCCCTAGGACACATACTCATTATCTTTACCACGAGCCTTCTTATTTATCACTTTATCTTGAAGTCTTTTAAATCCCTTTTCTATTTCTTGTGCTTGGTTTTGTCCTCACTTCTCTGAAGGCATTACCAGGGGTCTTCCTCACTCTTATTTTTCTTATTCTTTCTCCTTCATTTCCACAGTATATTTTTCTTTTCATGATGTTACCATTTTTTTCGTTGTGGTTTTGCATAGCTGTTCTCAGATCAGCTCACCATTCCTCATTGCCACAGCTAAAGAAACCTAGTGAGTAACCCTGTGTCCACTCACACAACAATACCAGTATTGTAATTTGCCTTGATTTCTTCCCACTAGTTTATTCAGGATTATGGAAGTGCCTTTCATATAATTTTGTGTATGAGTCTTGAGTTTTGCTATAATATCTTTTTGTTTACTTTACTAGAGAGATTAAAAACCTGTCTTTTCTACAGTTTCTCTCTGCCCTTTTAATGTGTATCTACTAAATCTCATGCATTTGCCCCAAGCTCTTCCTAGGCAGTTCAGGAGAGCACTGTAGTGTGTGGGGTCTAGACTGGCAAGAGATAGTAATTCGTTGTTCAGCGTTTCATCCTGTTACAACCCCTTATAGTAAAGTAGGATGGTAATAATCACCACATTAAGGGAAAAGTTCAACAAGGACACTTACCTGAGTGGTAATCCATCTTTCTTACCAGATGTCTCAACCCTGGTAAGACATTGTGAGATTTGCTTCCTTCTCTCTAACATTCCTGTGGCATCTTCTCAATAGTTAGAGGATACACTGCTGACAGCACATGCAAACCCTGATCTCTGTCTGCCTTAGAAGGAGAGGTAATAGCTTCACTAAGTGAAGGGTGCTCACAAGGGAGACAGATGCTGGCCCTGGGGGAGGGGCCAGCGTCCGTCTGTTCAAAGCTCATCACACAGGGTTAAGTCCAGTGTGCTGGCAAGGAAAAAAAGCCAAAAATAATCATCATGAATTACACTATTTTAGAAAAGGAAATGATGGCATAATGTGAGCTTTTACTAAGGAAAAAAAATAATGCCTAGAAGACATTTTGAAAGTTAATAACCATAAAGATGCCTGGAGGCTGTTTAAGAACACTCATTGGAAAGTCTAACTTAGCCCCAAAAGAATGGACACTTAAATACTAAATGGCTAAATGGCAAGGAAAGAATGCTATTCTGTGGCAGAAAATGATTCTTTTTATGCAGGGAACAGTTTCCAAAAAGTAGTGAAGGAATCCTGGGAAATGTTGTAGGTGAGATGCAGTTGAAGCTCCTAACTAAACTGGATGAAAACTCCTCAATTTCCAGAGGTTTTGGAGAGGAAATCCAAAATCAAACCCAAAACTTCAAAGAAACGAAGAAAAACAGACTCTCAATAGAAGTACTCAAAGTTGGTGATGTTAAAGAGACTGGAGGATAATGGTACTTAAACACATGTTGGCAATAGTAAAATAGATTTAAAAGGACCTTTACCATGACGTATATTTTGCTTGTTTCTGTGTATACAGGAGAATGTACGTATTCATACGCGCGCGCGTGTGTGTGTGTGTGTGTGTGTGTGTGTGTGTGTGTGTGTGTGTGTGTTTAACGTGTAGAAGATAGAGGATAACTTCAGATGTCATTCCTCAGATGCCATCTGCAGTTTTCATTTGGCTTGTTTTCTTTAGACGAGGTCTCTCACTGTCTTGGAACTTGCCAGTGATGCAAGGGTGAGGTCAGGAGTCTAACTGCTTCTGACTCTCCACCTTCCAGGGTCTGGGATGACAACTCTTCACCACAACACACCACACACATTTTTTAAAACCACGATTACGAGAGATCAAAACCAAGTCCCCAGGATTGCAAATTATAACAAATTTCCCAGGCTTTGGAAATATATCAGTCAGGAAATTTATTATAGTTTGCTTATTAGTCTACTTTTCACAGTGCAGAAGACTAAGTCCAGAGCCTTCTGTAGACTAGGCAGCTTCTCCATCACATACACCCAGCCTCTTGTCATGCTGTTCTATTTTTTAGAGTGCTATGGAGACATATAATTTTCACATGGTGTTTCAGCAGAGGACCTTTATCAGTTAGGCGTTGATACATGATAAACCCTTCCAAAACTTAATGCCCAGAAATAATAGTTATGCATATTTGATTCAGGAGATGTCAGTTAAGACAGGGATGAAGTGCAGCACTCACCCAGTTTATCTGCCTCTCACTAAAGAGGCTTCAGCGAACTCTATTAGCTAGAGCTGATGGTGAGTAAGGCTGAATTCTTTAACACTCTCATTCCTTTAAACCTTCTTTTCTTTGTAGCCTCTTCCCCTGGCTACCTCAGGATCATCCACATCCTAGAAAATGACACACGCATTATTAACGCTTAACACTTACAAAAGTGTTTCCGTGCTTTGGTTTCTATCACAGTTCCTCATTTCTCATTGGTCAAATCCAGTTATCTGGCTAAACCAGGACTAAGAAATGAAGAGCTGAACTCTACTCCGTAACTGCTTATATTTCAAATGCTAATTATGTTTTTCCCAAAACTGTCTGCATCTAGCTTCTGAAAACTGCCCCCAATTGGTTCTGATTGGTAAATAAAGATACCAACAGCCAATAGCTGAGGAGGACAGACAGAGGTGGGATTTCAGGATTCCTGGACTTGGGAGAGGGAAGAGATACACCATGCCTGGAGAGTGGGGAAGAGAAGAGAGACGCCATCCATGAGAAAGTGCAGAACAGAGAGGCATAAACACCATGTGAAGGAGCAGGGAGAATATTGCCCAGAGGGCTGCCCAGTTGGGTTCTGAGCAGCCAAGATAAAAATTAGAATTAGTGAGTAATAACTCGGGATTAACTGCATGGAGGTAAGGCAATTACCTAGCTATTGTCCTGTGTATATGTCTTTCATTCGGGAACATAAACCATTGAGGCAAGTAGAACAACCGCGCTGCCGGGATTTATTATTAATTATATCTACACTACCCCTGGATGGGAAGGATGACAAAGTTACATCACAGAAGGATGTATATATAAAAAGGAATGATCATGGAGGTGCATGCAAACAGTCCTGCATAGTTTGCCCTCTAATCATCAGACTTTCCTTCCACGTGTAAAATATAGGTTCTTAGTTCTTACAGAAGTCATCCCACGATGGATGGTGACATACTTGAAATGTCTTCATCACAGTCAGTTCCTGGTGTAGATGCTTGTTTGTATGCCACTCTTTAGCTGTGACTCTTAGTTCAAAGTCTTGTGCACTAGCTTTATGTAGCCCTTTCAACATACAAGTATGAGAAGGTACTCATGACGGAAACAGGCACTCCCATCCAGAAAGAGAAAGACAGAATTGCTTAGGCACTATGAAATCCTGTCAGGCCAGTATTAACAAAGACCTATTCTTTTTGAGCAGACACCATCCTTAATTAGGATCCAATTTTAGCCCTAGAAGTTGGTCCCCAGTTCATAGCATTCTTGTACTCTTGCCATGCCCCCTTAAAGTCTGAGATTTGCCCACAGAATGCAGGGGCTCATTAGTGCTCTTTGGAGGTAACAGAAGTAGGAACCACCTTGACAACAATTTTTGAATACCCTAATGAGGGAGAATCACGTACCTTCCTTACTTACCAAATCTATACCCCAAAGTTCCATGAGAATAATAACTTCTGCTGATTAGATTCCATGTTAGTCAGACTGAGACAATACCTTAAAATTATGAAAGCCTCACCTAACTGAAAGTGTCTACAAGGCACCATCTTAAATCTATCAGATGGTTTAAAAATGGATCTGACAGCCGTTAGGCCACCCTTAAATAGACACTTCTTCATGAAGACATGCCTTATTTTGAAGACCTTATGGTTGACTGGAGAAACTGGAGATGAAGTCTTTTTATTTTCCAATCCAGGGAAGTTGTAATCTCAATATACCACTAAACTCGGCTTGCCAAACACTTCCTTCTTTAGCTCATCATTCTCGAGTGTAGTTAGCCAGAAGCCAATAGACTCGTTCAGCATTTGGTCATAAAATCCTGGCCCCATCTGAGAGTTTACTGGGGACGGTTTTGTGTTTTTTGACACTTTCCTCCATTGTTTGCAACTATGTAACAGGAATTGCATCTTCCCAGTCTGCAATTACTGTCTCCTTGCCACTTCATCACCTCTAACAGATTCCTTCCCTCTTTTTATCCAATTTAGACTAGAAGTTTCTTCTGTGTTTTCAGCTTATTCTTGTCTTATCCTAAATCCATCTTGAGTTATTTCAAGGTTTTGTAATGACAGCCCCCTCTTCTGATATCACCTCCTAAACTGCTAAGCTATAAGACATACATCCCACTATACAAGAAACTGGCTGGAAATGACCTAAACATTTGGTTGCTTTGGTATTTCTAACCATAGTTTTGGATGTTGACTGGACAGTTGCATGAATCAGGCAAGACTGATGGTTACTCAGTCTAGGATGGCCTCCACTAGAAATCTGGAGAACAATGAGCAACAGTGTCAATCAGCCAGACTGGCCTCCCCACACCCCTGCAGCTCCTGGGGACTGGACCACCAACCACAGAGTACACATGGAGGGACCCATGGCACCAGCCACAAACGTAGCAGAGGATGGCCTTGTTGGACATCACTGGAAGGAGAGACCCTTGGGCCTGAAGGTGTTTGATGCCTCAGTGTAGGGGAATGCCAAGGCAGTGAGGCAGGAGTGGTTGTATGTGTGGTGGGGGGCACCTTAATAGAAACAGGGAGAGGGGGAAGGGAGAGGTGTTGCAGAGGGGAAACTGGGAAAGGAGATAACATTTGAAATGTAAATAAATAAAATATCTAATAATAATAATGAAAAGAAGAGCAGCATCAAAATACAGGCAGAGAGGATAAAGCCAGTATACAATACTTTTCAAGGATCTTTTTGAACCACATTTATTCATGTTCTATTGATCAGGAAAATTACATATTCAAGCCTGTCTTCAAAAGGTATAGAATATAAGTGTGTCTTGTTGAGTGCAACAGGCAAGTCACACTGCAAAGGGTGTGACCACAAAAAAAAATTGTCTTAGAAAACAGTTTACCATCAGAAAATACGCATTAGTTGATAAACTATATTCAGAGGAATCCCTTTTCCTGCTTATAAGTCAGAGTCTATGGCAAATAAATGGGTAGAGATAGATGCGGGATTTGAGGCTTGGCTGGTTAGTAATCAAGATGCTAAGTTCTACGTGGACATCTTAGAGAAATTCCTGCAGCAATGAGGCTGAATAGAGGGATCAGCTGACAAAATGGATCTCTCACTGAGGGCCTGAGAGAATGAAGCAAGTGCAGCACCTTAGGGCCCTGTTCTACAGACCTTATGTATGATCAAGGGAGTCAAACCAAAAAGCAATCTCAAGGTTCCCTTGAAAGAAAGGTGAGGCAGTATTGCACCAAATGACAAGCTAAACCTTAAAAAATACATTTGAGAAAACTAATAGAAAGGAAATTAAAACAGAAACAAAAACTGTAACTTTCCTTGGTGTCTTCAACACATCAAAATTGTACCAGCTTGATGCCAGTGTAGCAACAGCTCAGGTCACTTTAGCCCTGTCTTCCATGACACACTTCCCTAATTACAGCTCAGGAGTCTCAGGAGATTGTTCCTATTCACTATGGGAGTCCCCAGGACATGCTTGGGTGTGAGAACCTGAGTAGCTAAAACCAAACACAGCTCCATAACTCAATAAGAAGATATCTAAAATTAGCTTTTTTTATTGTTTTGTTTTTTAATGCTGAAAGAATGCATGTGGCCTTTGCTTTCATTTGCATTATTGCTACATAAAAATCTAAAAGAAATCCATTAATAATGGTAGTTATCTTTGTCATTGGGATTCTGATATTTCAATATTGTTAAATTTTTATGTTTGATATGAATTTTGTTATAAAATAAAAGCAGATTTTCCATTAAAATGACAATTGCTAAAATATCAACTAATTCACTATCCAGTAATAATGTGCTTCAAGAATCTTGTTCCAAAGGCAACACTACACACAAGCACACACACACACACACACACACACACATTTACTTATCCTGGGATTATTCTTGTGTGGTTTAAATATATTATCTCTCAGAATAGACAAGAAAGGTATCTGTCTATAAAACATGCCCAGGGTTTTATGTTTTTGGTTTTGTTTTTTTTTTTTTTTTTTTTTTTTTTTTTTTTTTTTTTTTTTGCTTTGGTTTTGCCTAACACTTTTCTAAAATGGTAAGCATATACAGATACATTTTTCAAGGTTGCAGATGGCTATGGAAAGTTGACTAAATAGAAATAACAAAAGGATGGAAAGAATTTCCAGAATGCTAGCACAAGCCACGGCTTACAGAAGAAAGTGACTGACGGGGTCTCCGGGTGAGCAGTTACAGTGAGTTGGCACTTAGGGAGCTAATGTGGTTGCTGCCCTCAAAGAGTTTGCAAATCTAGATTAAGATAAGGCAAATGGCACTGATTAAATCGGGAGCTTGCACTGCATTTAATCTCACTATATGAATACATAAGCAAACTGGGTAGTAATATATTTGTTGGAGACAGATAAGGGTCTCAGCTCTTTTCACATTTTCTGTAGAGTTTTCATTTTGGCTTTGAACAAATCTTAACATAAATTTAAAATCAAATACTCTCCATACTCTATTTTTTACTTAACTCATTCTTTCCAAAAAACAAAAAAGGAGAAAGAATGTAAAAACTATCACACAGCAGAATTTTAAGTTAGTGTACAGTCATTAGTTACCTCTTCACAGCTTTGCAAACATCCATGGGGTACAATGCAGAAAACAAACATTTCAATGTTAAGGAAAAAAGGCCCAGCTCATGAGAAAATATCTATGTTGGCAAATACAGTAAGAACCACTTTAAGTGGACTCAGCTGGAAGAGACAGGATTGCTGAATCCCACCAATTTTACATCTAAAAACACAGTATCGGACAAATAAACAAGATATCCACAGCTAGAAGTGTCTTTCATGTGTATTAAATTCCAGTAATTTCGTGCTCATATTTTTGTTTTACCTGCTTTGTTCTTTGCTAATGAGTCTTTGTGAAAATTGATGGGAAATGTAATCTCAATTTTTTTCCAAGGGATTATATTATAATTAATATGCAATAAAGCAAAAAACACACACCAGAACTTGACAGAAACATGATAGAAAAGAATCCAAGAAAATACACAAGAACAGACACCTACTTGTTCTCAAATTCAGAAATCCCATAAAAACAAAAAACTGGAAGTCATAATATATATGCAAAGGACATGTAGGATAAACAGAGACAAGGAACCTAAAAGGACGACATAGAAGTCATTTCCTATCCGCCCTCATGCTAGGCATGAGTGTCATCAGAAACGTGGTGAGGATACTTTATACAGAGGTCACAACGCTGTGTCTCTGGAAACCCTTAGAAAATCATATAAAATATATCATAACAAGCAACTAGGTGTAATTTCATATAAGCAAAAATTTTTATAATAATTGCCTTAGCTGCTAATTTTTATAAATTTTGGTTGAAGAAATGAGAATATCGCAAGCTGACTACAAGCTCAATGTTGTTGAAGGTGGCCTTAAACTCCTAATATTGAGATAAAGAAGATGGGAGCTTAAAATTATAAAGAAAATATACCTAGAAAAAAGATAAAATGTAAAAATCATAACCCTATTATCCCATAAAATCAAAAATGAACTCACTAGAAAGCTTATTTTTTACTTTAAAACATCATTTTGCTTTTCTTATTTTGCCATCATATTTACTAATAATAATTCTTGGATTCAAATGTAACTATCAGCAAAGCAATGTATAAGCAGAAACAATGATGTTCTTGCCTTTAGAATTTGTCAGTGTAAATTAATAAATGAACATCCTAATAACTACAAAAGAAAAAGAGTTTGCTTGCTTCCCAGTGAGATTTCCTTGGAGAAAATTTTCATTTTGAAGTGGATATCAATTGGAATTTGATTCTGGATTAGGGATCGACTGTGTCTACTTCTCCTTTTAGCTATGGGATTCTGTCTGTTGCAGACCCATGCAGGCCTGGGCATCTGCCTCAGCCTCTGCAAGCTGACACCCACACTGATCCTGTTGATTTAGAGAGCCTTGTTTCCCTGGTGTCTTCTAGCCCCTCTGCCTCTTACATTCTCTCTACCACTTTTTCCATAGGGTTTACTGAGCCCTGAAGAAAGGGATTTTATAGAGCTCTCCTATTTATGGCTGAGTATTCTAAGGTCTCTCACTCTTTACAAAGTCTGGCTAAGATTCTCTATATTTGTTTCCATCCCCCATGATAACTGAACAAAGTGCTCATCCATGAGTATAGCCAAATGTCACTAAAAGTAATTTTATAACTAGATTCTCGTGATGGTTTGTATATGCTTGGCCCAGGGAATGGCACTATTGAAAGGTTGGAGTAGGTATGGTCTTGTTAGAGTAGGTGTGTCAGTGTGTGTGTGGGTTTTGAGACCCTCATCCTAGCTGCCTGGATGTCAGTGTTCTGCTAGCAGCCTTCAGATGAAGTTGTAGAACCCTCAGCTCCTCCTGTAGCATGCCTGCCTGGATGTTGCCATGTTCCCGCCTTGATGATAATGGACTGAACCTCTGAACCTGTAAACCAGTCCCAATGAAACGATGTCCTTATAAGAGTTGCCTTGGTCATGGTGTCTGTTCACAGCAGCAAAACACTAAGTAAGACAGTTCTTTTATTATTTTGTTTTTCCTTAGGTCATTAGGTTATCTAATCTCAGATTCTTGGTCAAGTAGGCAGTGTTGAGTTTAGACCCGATCTTATGGAGTAATCAGTCCTACATAAAGGAGATATTGGTTAGGCATACCCACAAGCTTTGTGCCACTATTACACTAGCATATCTTCAAATCAGGATACCATTGTAGATCAAATAGTTTAAACCTTGATTGGTGTTTATACTTAACTTTTGGTAATTTGCAGAATACATTTCTGTAACAAAGGCACAGATAAATAGAGGTGAAATCTTTATGGAGACACCAAGCAGGTCAATTTCTTCATGTTCAATGAGTTGTCTAAGCAGTAGGACCTTCTGACAGCTTGTGGATAGCAACCTATAGTCTTGGCACAACCTAGGTTGTGTTGGAATTCCAATGGGACCTTTGGACAACAACTCAATTAGTTGGAACCTATGCTTAGTACTAAAAGCTTCATGTAGTGACAAGATGTGGCACATTTGACAATTTCATTTAGATCTCTTTCATATATTTATATATTTTAGGGAGCATCTACTGCATTAGTTTTCATAGAATCCTTCAAATATCCCTTAATTTTAGCCCCTCCCTCTCCCACCTACTGTGTCCCATTCTAGCTAGTACTCCTCTGATGGGTCCTCCCATTCCAGTGGTCCCACCATCCACACTATCTATTCTACTTCCCTTCCTATGAAGATTGATCCCTTTATTCCCTTATTTCATTTCTATCTGCTATGGTGCTATGGACTGAAGCTTGTTTCTCACTGATTTAACAGGCAATCTCCACATTTATTTGAATAAATACCATAATTGACTTTCTGAGTCTGGATTACCTCACTCAAGGTGATTTTTTTTCTTGTTCCATCCATTTACCTGCTAATTTCATTTTTAAGTGGAATTCATTTTTAAGTGGATGATTAGTATTTCAATGAATATAATGTACCCCATTTTCTTTATCCATTCATTTGTTGAGGGACATCTAGGTTGTTTCCAATTTCTGGCTATTATGAATAGAGCAGCAATGAACATGTCTGAGAAACTGTGTCTCTGTGGAAGGATGAAGCATTCTTTGGATCTATGCCTAAGAGTAGGCTAGCTGGATCTTGAGGTAGATTGAGTCTCATCTTTTTGAGCTGATTTACATAGTAGCTATAGTACTGTGCAGTCACACCTGCAGTACAAGAGTGTTCCCCTTACTCCACATCCTCACCAGCAGGAGGGGTCATTTGTTTCATTGACCTTAGCCATTCTGACAGTTGTAAGTGAAATCTCAAAGTAGTTTTGATTCGCATTTGCTGGATTACCAAGGATATTGAACAATTCTTTAAGTGTTTCTCAGCCATTTGAGATTTCTGTTTTGCAAATTTTCATTCTAGATCTATACCCCATATTTTAATTTGGCTGTTTGTTTTATTTAGATTTTTTTTTTTTTAGTTCCTTGTATATTTTGGATGTTAGCCCTGTATTGGGTGTGTATGTATTAAACTATTAAGTAGACTGCCATTTTGTCCAAATAATGGTGTCCTTTGCCAAACGGGCTTTTCAGTTCCATGAGGTTCCATTTATTCATTGTTGATGTTAGAGGTTGTGCTAATGGTGTTCCATTCAGAAAGTCTTCTTCTGCACCAATGAGTTCAAGGGTATTCCCTGCTTTCTCTTCTATCAAGTTCAGTGTATTCAGTTTTATGTTGCGGCCTTTGGTCCATTTGGAGTTGATAAATATGGTGAAAATTATGAGTCTATTTGGATTCTTCTAGCTGAATTCATTGAGTTTGACCAGCATGTTTCGTTTAAGGTACTGTTTTTTTCCAATGTGTATTTCTGCCTAATTTATCAAAAATCACCTGTCCATAGATGTGTATGGATTTATGTCTAGGTTTTCAGTTATATGCCATTGACTGATATATGTTTTTGTTTTTGTTTTTTGGTTTTTAGGTTTTTTTTGCTTTGTTTGTTTATTTTTGGTTACTTGGTTTTTTTGTTTTGAATTTTTGTCATCATTGTTGGTGGTGGTGGTTTTGTACACGTGTGTATGTAGTTTTGTGCATGTGTATGTGTGTGTCAATATTATTACTGTAGCTTTTATAGTATTTGAGGTCAGGGATGGTGATATCTCTCACGGCTCTTTTATTATTCAGGATTGTTTTAGTTTTCTTGTTTGGTATTTTGTTTGTGTGTTGTTTTGTGTGTGTGTGTACGTGTGTGTATGTGTGTGTGCATGCTTCCATCTGAAGCCGAAGGTTGTCCTTTCAATATCTGTGAAGAATTGTGTTGACATTTTAATGGAAATTGAGCTGGATCTGTAGATTGCTTTAAGTAGGATGGCCATTTTTACAGTCCTTAGGTTGGCATGCTTTCTGCCACTTGTCAGGGACCCACCCTGTGAAAGGCTGTCTTTGGGGCTTAAGCTGGTTCCCCATAGGCTGCAGCACATAGGCTGAGGGACTCAACTGAGTGCTGGTGTACCAGGTTGATGCCTTCAGGCTCTGGTTAGTGCTTGCAGGATGGGCCCTAGCTGTCAGAGAGAGGCTGTAGTGTAGCCTCAGCTTGTGAACCCCTGCCTGCTTTGCTGCTCAGCAGGGGCTCTCCACAGCTCCAAGACTGGCTGCAAGTGGTTGTTAATAGAATTTTTGTTTGTTTGTTTGTTTATTTTGGGTTGGTTTTTGTTTGTTTTATGATTATTGATTTCTTGTTGACTTTTCATTGTTGTTTTGTTTTGTTTTAATTTTATTTATTTATTTTTTTTTACTTATTCACTTTACATCTTTCTCACTGCCCCCTCCTGGTCACCTCCTCCTACAATTCTTCCCCCATCCCCCATTCGCTTCTCCTCTGAACAAGGCCCCTACTTCAATTCCTTAGCCTCTGCATTTCTTAACCTCTAATTATTAAATGACAGAGCTAGAGGCTCTTTTGTTTTAGGGGAGGGTTAGTGCCTCTACCCAGTAACTTCTCTCAGGTTAGTTTGAGTTTCACATAAGGTGCCCCAAACATAAATGGATGTTAATAAACTCTGTTGGTTATTAATACGACCTAGCCTCCTCCAGTGTCAGGGGATATGTTTTATCATTTCTGGCAAAATTACTAGGGGATTACCCTAAATCTATTTTTCTACCACTAGACTGTCTACTTTTGGCTGCATTACACAAGTGCTTGCTGGATGAGTCTTACCTGGGTTCCTTCTGTTTCCGCAGTCCATCCTGGGGAGCACTCACATCTAATGGAGAACTCCTGTGCTCTCCATCTTCCTCCTCCTCCACTCTGTCTCTACCTGAGACCCCGAGTCTAGGAACTGAAATTCTGCCTCTTTTTATTCTCCCCAGTAATTGGCTGTTACCACCTTTATTTAACCAATAATTTTACATTGGAAAACAAAGTTTGCATTATTTGGTGTACATGAGGATCTGCTCTTAAAAGGAACAACTAGATCTTGGAAGACAGGATTTAAATATGTAGCAGTGTCAGACCAACTCCCCAAGAGGCAAATGGTATGTATCAAGAAAATAATCCATTTCTTTTGAGTTTTCCAATTTGATGGTGTTAGCATTCTGTGGAGCTATGATTTTAATCTATGGAGCACAGATTTTAAGTATGTTCTTATGATTCTCTCAGTGTCGCTTGTATGGCTACCTTTTTCATTTGAACTTTTGTTTCATTTGAATATTCTTTCTCCACTTAAGAGATTTTGATAAATGTTTGTTTGTTTGTTTGTTTTGGTTTTTCAAGACAAGAGTTTTTCTGTATAGCTCTGGCTGTCCTGGAACTCACTCTGTAGACCAGGCTGGCCTTGAACTCAGAAATCCACCTGTATCTGCCTCCCAAGTACTGGGATTAAGGGCGTGCGCCACCACTGCTGGCTGGTAAGTGTTTGTTAATCTTAATAATTTTCTCAAAGAAGCAACTCTTTGTTTCATTGATTCTCTGTACGGATGGTTTTTGTTTGTTAGTTTGTTTGTTTCATTTGTTTCTAGTTTATTGATTTTAGTCCTGAATTTTATTATTTCTTCCCATCTACTCCTTTGCCATATGATTTCTCCTTTTGTTCTGTAGCTTTCATGTGTGCTGTTAAATTTCTATTGTAAGATCTCTCCCTTTTATTAAATGTAGATACTTAGTGCCATCAGCTTACCTCTTAGAACCTGTTAAATTGTGTTCTGTAAGTTTGGATTTGTTGTGTATTCATTTTCATTTAACTCTAGAAACTCTTTAATTTTTCTTTAAAATTTTCTTATTATTATTTTATTAATTATTCCATTTGTTTACATCTCAACTGATCTCACACTTCCTAATTTCCCCTCCACAAAGCTCCCATCCCACATCTGCCCTCTCCCTCCTCCCCTTTGCCTCTATGAGAATGCTCCCCCACCCACCCACCCTCTCCTGCCCCACTGCTCCAGTATCCCCCTACACTGGGGCATCAATCCTCCACAAGGGCCTCTCCTACCACTGATGTCAGACAAGGATATCCTCTGCTACATACATATCTGGAGCCATGGATCCCTCCCTGTACACTTCTTGGTTGGTAGTCTAGTCCCTGGGAGCACTGAGTGGTCACAGCCAGCCTAAATGTTGTTCTTCCTATGGGCTTGTAATCCTTCTCCACTCTTCCAATCCTTCTGCCAGCTCCTGGGGTCCCTGAGCACAGACTCATGGTTGGCTCCAAGCGTCCACATCTGCATTGGTCAGTTGCTAGATGAACCTCCCAAGGAACAGCCACTCCAGGTTCCTGTCAGCAAGCCCTCTTGGCAACAGCAACAATATACTATTTGCTGTCTGTAGACAAGATGAATCCCTAGGTGAGTCAGTCACCAGATGGTCCTTCCTTCAGTCTCTTGTCCATTTTCCTTTGGACAAGAACATTTCTGGATTAAAAACTTTGAGATGAGCCAGGCAGTGGTGGCTCATGCCTTTAATCCCAGTACTTGGGAGGCAGAGGCAAAAGGATTTCTGAGTTTGAGGCCAGCTTGGTCTACAGAGTGAGTTCCAGGACAGCCAGGGCTACACAGAGAAACCCTGTCTTGAAAAACCAAACCAAACAAAACAAAACAAAGCACAAAACAAAAACCCAACCAAAAAAAAAAAAAACAAGTTTATGATGGGTTGGTGGCTTTATCCCTCAACAGGGAGCCGTGCCTATCTACTGAAGGTGGTCTCTATAGGTTCTATCTCCCCTTCTCTGTGCATTTCGACTAAATTCATCACCACTGGGGGTCCTGGGAACCTTGCTTCCCTGGTGTCTGGAACCTTCCAGAGGCTATGCCTAGTTCCTCTTCCCCCACTGCTGCTACATATTTTTGTTCAATTTTCTGACCCTCTGTACCTCTCTACTGTCCCCTTTAGCACTTGATACGACCCTCCCTTATTTCCTCTTCTCTCTCCCTCCTAGGTCCACCTCACACGATCATCCTGTTCCCCCTCCCCACCCCCAATGCAGGACTGAATCACTGCACCCTGGTCTTCCTCCTAAGCTCCATATGGTCGGTGTGTTGTATTGTGGGCATTGTGAGCTTTGGGGCTAATATCCATCTATCAGTGAGTTCATACCATGTGTGGTATGTTCTTTTGTGTCTGAGTTACCTCACTCAGGATGATATTTTCTAGTTCCATCCATTTGCCTACAAATTTCATGAACTCATTGTTTTTAATAGCTGAGTAGGACTCTATTGTATAAACCACATTCTCTGTATCCATTCTTCTGTTGAGGGACATCTGGGTTGTTTCCAGCTTCTGGCCATTATAAATAAGGGTGCTATAAACATAGTGGAGCATGTGTCTTTGTTATAGGTTGGAGCATCTTTTGGGTATATGCCCAGTAGTGGTATACCTGGTCTTCAGGTAGAACTATTTCCAATTTTCTCAGGAACCACCAGACTGATTTCCAAACTGCTTGCAGTCCCACCAACAATAAAAAGTATTCCTCTTTCCCCACATCCTTGCCATCATGTACTCTCACCTTCGGTTTTTTGTTTTTTTTTTTTTTTTTTTTTTTTTTTTT
>NW_022196905.1:214917951-214942660 GCF_008632895.1 Mastomys coucha
TTGGTAGCTTCAGCCATGTGGCTCTGGCTTTAGAGTCAAGAATAGAAGAAATTACTGGGACAATTGATACTGGTTAGCTGGAGCCAAGAAATTAGCAGTGATTAAGAAGAGGCCAGCATCACTGAGGTGACATCTTCTGGGAAGTGTGTTCTGAGGGCACCGAGAAGCTCCAGAGATAGCCAAGGTTGTACCTTGTGCTGCCACTAGACTTGGTAATATGTATTTTCTTTATTTACATGCGAATTTCTCCATTCCCAGTTTCCCCTCCGAAAAACAAAAAAACAAACAAGAACAAACCCGTTGCCTCCCCCCTCCCCATGCCTGCCACCCCGCCCTCTCCCACTTTCTGGCCCTGGCATTCCCCTACACTGGGGCACAGAGCCTTCCCCACATCCTTGCCATCATGTACTGTCACCTTCATTTTTGATCTTAGCCATTCTGATTGGTGTGAGGTGGAATCTCAGAGTCCTTTAGATTTGAATTTCCCTAAAGACAAAGGATGTTGAGCATTTCTTTAAGTGCTTCTCAGCCATTCGAGATTTCTCAGTTGAGAATTCTCTGTTTAGTTCTGTATCCTATTTTTAATAGAGTTATTTGGTTCTCTGGAGTCTAACTTCTTAAGTTCTTTGTATAAAATATATTAGGGTGTTAGCCTTTTATTGGGTGTAGGATTGGTCAAGATCTTTTCCCAGTCTGTTGGTTGCCATTTTGTCCTATTCACAGTGTACTTTGCCTTACAGAAGCTTTTCAATTTTATGAGGTCCCATTTTTTGATTTTTTTTTCTGACTACAATGTGGGCCAGCTCAGTACTGCCCCTCAAGGCAGTGAAGAGGACATTCCATTTTTTGATTTTTGATCTTGGAACATAAGCCATTGGTGTTCTGTTCAGGAAATTTCCCCATGTGTCCATGTGTTCAAGGCTCTTCCCTACTTTCTCTTCCATTACATTCAGTATATCTGGTTCTATGTGGAGGTCCTTGATCCACTTGGACTTGAACTTTGTACAAGAAGATAAGAATGGATCAATTTGCATTCTTCTACATAATGACTGCCAGTTGAACCAACACCATTTGTTGAAAGTGCTGTCTTTTTTCCACTGAATGGTTTTAGCTTCTTTTTAGATTTCTGTATTGATCCATTTCCCTTCTGTATTGAAGTCTTCAGTTCCCATGAGTTTATAAGCTTTCTATTTTTCTTAGTATCTAGTTTCAGTTCATGATGGTCAGATGGGATACAGAGTACTACTCCAGTTTTCCTGTATCTATTGAGACTTGCTTTATGTCTGAGTGTGTGGTGCGTTTTCAAGAAAACTTAAGGAGGTGCTGGCAAGAAGGTATTTTTGTGTGTGTGTTTGGGTGAAATGTTCTATAAATATCTGTTAGAGCCATTTGGCTTTATAATATCAGTTCCAGTAGTTCTGTTTAGTTTTTGTTTAGATGACCTGTTTATTGGTGAGGAGAGGTTATTGAAGTATTCCACTCCCAATATGTAAGTATCAATATGTGATTTAAGCAGTAGTTGTATTTCTTTTATGATTATCTTAGATGTTAACAATCATGATATACTCTTGGTGGACATTTTTAGTGCTCTCCCCTATCTCTTTTGGTAGTTTTGGTTAAAAGTCTATTTTTGTCAGATATTAAAATGGGTACACACCACTTTCTTCAAAGGTCTATTTGCTTGGAATGTCATTATCCATCCTTTTATCCTGTGGTGATTTATATTCTTTATGTTATGATATGCATCTTCAGTAGGATGTAGCCTGTTTTCACATCTATTCTGTTAGTCTGTGTCTTTTTTTTCTTTTTTTTCTTTTTTCTTTTTGGTCAGTTGAGGCCGCTGATGCTGAGAGGTACCAATAGTCAGTGTCTATTGATGCTTTTTACTTTAGTGTTGTGGTATGTATGTCTCTTCCCTTTTTTCATATACTGGACTTAGATTATTTGGTCCTTGTTATTTCTTAGGTTTGAATTTTTTCTAAAACCTTCTGTAGGAATAGATTGGTAGATAGATATGATATTTGTTAAATTTAATTTAATCATAGAATTGATAAGTGATTCTCCATTGATGAAATGAGCCAATTCAAGCCAAAATAAAATAGATAAAGGCAGGTGTTTTAGGAAGCCTCTCTGTTCCCAAGAACCTAGGCCAGGGAAGTTGACATGGGGAGGGAGACAGAAAGGAAGAAGGGAAAGAGGGAGGGTATGTGCAAGATTACAAGGAGAGACAAAAGACAGAGAGAGGAAGGAGGTACCAAAATATCTAGATTATATAGGAAAGAGCTTCTGGGGGAGGGGAAACCCAGCTCCTTAGCTAGAAAGTTCAGGGCAGAGGAGTGATATGCCAGCCATGCTCTATAACAAGTAGAGACTGAGGGATGCTGGGAGAACCTAGAGGTCAGCCCCACTTTGGCATGTAAAATACAAACCTTAGCCATTTGTCCTAGGTGTGTGTGTGAATCCCAACAGGAATATCTTATTTTCTTTATCTATTGTGACTGGATTTTTGCTGGGTATTGTAATCTGGGCTGGCATCTATAGAATATCTGTCTGTCCAGGTCCTCTGGCTTTAGAGTCTCCATTGGGAATTAGTCTAATAGGTCTACCTTTTTTATCTTACTTGGTCTTTTACCCTTGCAGCTTTTAATCTCTTTGTGTTTTGTACATTTGGTGTTTTGATAATGTACTGGTAGAATTTCTTGCCTTGTACAGTTTATTTGCTGTTCTTTATGTTTCTTGTACTTTAGATGCCTTTCCTTCTTTAGGTTTGGGAATTTTTCTTTTATGATTTTGTTGAAAATGTTTTCTGTGTCTTTGACTTGGGATTCTTTTCCTTCCTACATTCCTATTATTTTTAGATTTAGTCTTTTCATAGTGTTTCAAATTTCTTAGATGTTTTGTGCCATGATTTGTTTGCTTCTTTGTTTGTTTTTTATTTAATATTTTCTTTGACCAAGTTATTCATTTGTTTTATTAGATCATCAGTCAGTGCCTAAGATCTCTCTACCATCTTTTTATTCTGTTGTTTTGGCTTACCTCTGAGCTTCCTGCTTGAGTTCCTAAATATTTCTATTGATTTTATTTTTATTATCAGGTAGTGAACTGTTTTATTCATTCATTCAATTCACTTATGCATTTCCACTCTTTGTGTTTTGTGTTTTCACTGATTTCTTTGAGGGACTTATGCATTTCCTCTTCAAAGACTTGTATCATTTTCCTAATGGTGATTTTGAAGTCTTTATGTTGTGCTTCAGCTATATTGCAGTTCTCAGGGCCCGCTGTGGTAGTATTGCTGAATGTTTTTTTTTTTTTTTTACATTATCATCTAGGCATTTGGGATTAGGATTATTAGAGTTGTAAATGCTGATATTTGGTCTTATTTTTGTTGGTTGAGTACTTTGTTTTTTGTTTTCTGTTTCCTCATCTTCTCTGGTTCTAAGGAAGGTGTGGTGGCTGTATGTTGCCTGGTAGGAAATTCTCTGGGATACTGATAGGTATGACCACTGGGGTATGTGGGTAAAATATACTCATAGGTTTTGGGAGCAGACACTTAGGAAAGGGGAAGGGTTGGAGGTGGTGACAAGAAAGTACACAGGAGAAAGAAAACCAAAGTGTTCTACCAGGATCTGCTTAGTCCCCTGGAAGTGGAGGCAGAAAGTGAGGAGAAACCCCAGGTAGTCTGCTATGGCTCTGGGAATAAGACTGGGGGATTGGATTTTGAGGCAAATAGCTAGAGCTAAGATATGAAGCGCACATAACTGCTTTGCTAGCCTACTTGCTTTCTCTAGCATACTTAGCAAGAGGTTTCTCAGGGAATGCTGGGATAAAGTGGTGCATGGGGGATGAAATCTGGGAAGATACAGTCTGGCTGATTTGATGGAGATGGGACAGAGAGAAAGGGGAGACTATGGGATGGGATTTGGAAAGGAGGAAGCAAAGGTAGAGGCCTGCAATGGGCCTACCCTGGCAGTAGTAGTAGAATATTTTATTGCAATTGCTCTTTGAGTTGCTGGCTTGAATTTCATAAGAATGATTGTTAAATGCATTTTGGTTTGGATTTATTGCATTGTTTTTTATAGCATCTGAAATGGTCCAGAGCATAGTTCTTCCCATTTTGTATTTTGATGTGACATTCCCAGCATTGATGATTATAAAATCAAAAAATCTACCACTTTAAAGAAAATTAAAAAGCTCTGTGTCCAGAAGTATCAAATATTTAGCCAAGATTTAATTCTTTTTTTTTAAATAGTTCTTTGAAAATTTTGTACAGTGTGCTTTGATTATATTCACCTTCTGCAGCCTCCAGCGTCCATTCTCCCTTCCATACTAATTTAGATTCATGTCATGTTTTTAATCCACTAAATCCAATTTATGCTGCCCTTATACACTTGGATATATAACCTCCTACTAGCAAGTAATCACCTATCAGAGGTGTATCAGTCAGGGTTCTCTAGAGTCACAGAATTTATGGGTAGTCTCTATATAGTAAAGAAATTTGTTGATGACTTACAGTCTGTAGTCCAACTCCCAACAATGGTCAGCAGCAGCTATGAAAGGAAGTCAAGGATCTAGCAGTTGCTCAGTCCCACAAGGCAAGAAGGCAAAGCAGAGAGAGAGAGCCTTCCTTCTTCTAATGCCCAATGGACCTTCCAATAGGTCTCCAGCAGAAGGTATGGCCCAGATTAAAGGTGTGTGCTACCACACCTTTAGTCCCAGATGACCTTGAACTCAGAGATCTTCCCGTCTTAATATTCTAGGATTCATAGCCACTATGCCTCAAGATCTCAATGGTAAGATCCAAGTCAGAAATTTGTATCTCTCAGCCTCCAGATTAGGACCACTGGTGAACCTTGCAATTCTGGATTGTAGTTCATTCCAGATGTAGTCAAGTTGACAACCAGGAATAGCCACTACAAGAGGCCACAGAGACATTACCTATTTGAACTCTAAGATTTATTCTTTTATGTATAAATAAGCAAGCACATCCATATTACTAGTTTTCAAGTAGCAAAATTATAGGTCAATGAAAATGAATTACATTTATTTATGATTTATCAGTAAATTCATATTCATGCTTTATAGACCTGTGTAGCTAGACTTGTGTAAAAAAAATCTTGGCATGGTATAGATGTAAATTTTAATTTTAAGGTTTAAGAAACCCTGATCTTGAACTATGATATTGTTCCCAAGACTTGAAATGCAGCAGGTATCTAGATAGCTCTTTGGAAAGCCAGGATGACTTGAAAAATGACTAACACAAATGATGACATTGAAATTTTTTTTCCATTTTTATTCCTTAGCCTTTTGAAAATTAACATTTCTGTACTAATAATGTGCACATAGTCTCTTTCATAAATAAAAATAAATGTTTGAAACTAAAAGTTCATATTGTATAAATATGATAAAAAGTATTGAAGACCATATCTTACAAATATATGACCTAAGCCCAAGTCTACATGAATAGCTCCCAATGGATGTTCTTTGTAAGTTTCATGAAGTTGTAATATATTTCTATTAGTAACAGTATCTTAACTGCTCATCACTATTCCTGGCATGCTTTCAGTAAATATTTGCTGAAAGAATGAATCAATCAGTCAATAAATTAAAACTGACCTAAATCAAAGCAGACACTGTAGTTTTTAAAGTATTTATTGCAGTTTTATTAATAAGATCCAGAAATTCGTGTGACAAACTATTGGTGAGAAATGGATTATACACAAAATGAGATATAACTCAGCAATGTAAAGTGATGAGCTAAGGACACATTTAATAATGTGGATGCTTCTAAAACAAACTTATGCTAAATGAAAAATAAAGCAAGACACTATGTGCTTCTTTTTTGTTGATATGACTAAGAAATTATTTGACTTTATTTGAGGGTTGTAATATAATTACAAGATCTCCCCCTTCCCTTTGCTCTCTCCAAATCCTCCCAAATGCTCCTCCCTGTTATTCAAATTCGTGACCTGTATTTTAAAATAGTCTTGAGTTAGATCTACCCATAACACAGGGTTACATAAAAGCTGTATGACCATCATGGCTTAGGATAGGCAAGTCCCAAACCCAATGAGAACCTCATAATTAGAGACAGACACAGAGAAGAAGGTTGTGTGAAAAGTAGACACAGATTGAAGTGATTTTGCTCTACCATAGGCCTAGAGCTAACCCATCAAAAACTGGAATGGAAGACAGACTCTTCCTTAGGGATTTCAGAAGAAGTACCACTTTTCCTATGACTTGCTCCTGAATTTCTAGCCTCCAGACCACTGAGAGTGAAAGGTACTGATGTTTTAAATTACCACATAGTGATAATGTAGTATGATAGTCTTAGAAATTATGTACTTATTATATTTTAAACCCTACTTCCCTTGACTCAACTAGATTCATGATTTTAGAACTGATTCACTGGTCCTTCTCCATTGGATACTATGATGAACCCAACACATCTCATTCATGATACAGGAATTGGGGGGAGCTAGAATCTAGTCTCCCTAGCTCCTGCAGAGAATTCTCTCCACTGTGTACTACTATTCACAGCTAGGGAACTTAAGTAACAAGAAAAAGGTCTTAGAAGGTCTAGAATGTGGGTGTATCCCCACGACTTCATGGTGTAAACTGAAACTCTGCTCTTAAAATGTTTATAAGGCTAAGCTTCTGACTTCTCATACATGAGCTTGTTTTAGCCAGTTCCTGAGAAACATCATAAGACATATTATTGTTTTACTTAGGCACCTGATCTTCTGTCTGGTAAGGGGAAAAAAAAAACAGAAAATGAAGTGTGTGTGTGTGTGTGTGTGTGTGTGTGTGTGTGTGTGTGTGTGTTCTAAAACTCAACCTTTGTCAACACTTGATACAAAGTTCTCATTATGTGTATATAGCTACATAACTAAAAACATAGTTCAAGTATGTCAATTAAATTTATAAAGGCCTCAGAATAAGAATCACATTTCTTCCTAATTAAGACAAACAATTTTTACCTGTCATTCATCTCCTTGATTAGCCTGGTCCAACAAAATAATTTTCTAACAATTGATTATTTAAGTATCTTTCAAATACTTAGTGATATATTAGCTCATATCTGACCATGGGTACACTCAAGAATTGCTACCTATATTTCTTGATTTAAAAGAGAATTTATCATTCCAAAAAACCTTTGACATCTTGTCACCCTTTGCTGTGGCTAAGGCTGGACAGACCTTCAGCTTATTTGTCATTTTCTCTCTATTGCACTTGTTTCTAAGAATCCAGAGAGAATGCTACTGGGATATAAAAGCACTAGGACTCTATAGTCTTCATTGAGGCTTAGAGCTTATAAAGTGCTCAAGGAGGGTAGTGTGATGGTTAATGTTAACTGTTAATTTATCGGGGTTTAGAATCACTTAGGAGATGGGCCAATGGGAATGCTAGTGGGGGATAGTCTTGATTGTGTTGATAGAGGTGGGGAGACATTTTCACTTTGTGACACCATTTTCCTGGCTGAAGTCCAGGACTGAATAAGTAAAGTAAACATTCCGTGTTCTCTGTTCCTTCATTGTGCATGCCATGTGATCAGCAGCTCATGTTGACTGCCTTACCTTCCTACCATGACTGACTGTACTTTGAACTTTGGGCTGAAATAAACTCTTCCTCTCTTAAGTTGGTTTCATTAGAGTAGTTCATCACAGCAACAGAAAAAGAAAGAAGACAGGCATACACCCAGGCAAATGACCTTCAATCTGCACGTCACGAGACCTCAAAAGAAAGAAACAAGAAGGTCTCATTTCATGCTGAGCAATCCGGAAAGGGAAAAGGATTGAATGTCTTATAGGAGCAAGACAAGAAATTTTGATGGAGAAAATAACAATGCTTGGTTAACTGAGTTAACATTTAAGAAGTGTCTCTTACTAAGCTAGTAGGGCTGAAAACACCCATGTACCCCTTAAGTGAAACTTCACAAATGCTCTGAGGAAAAAAAAAGGAAATGGCAGAACATGAAGAAAATGCCCTTCATGTGGTGCCTGAATTCTGCTCTCTAAGGACAAACTGGGGGCAGGCCAGATACATCTACTGGGTCCAGGGAACCTCAATTTTTAAATCCATTTGGAAAGTTCTAAGCAAACTAGTAAATTTGTATGTGTGTTACTTCACCCAGGAGTTAATACTGTATAAACAAATGTGTTGTAAAACCAAAATGCACATCACACAAAAATCCCAGAACAAGCGGCATCTAAGGAAAGTAACAGCAAGTATAGAGAATTGTGACTTCAAGACAAAGTACTCAGGTTTGTATGAAGGTGATGGCGAAGTCATGACTGATGTGGTTCTAGAGAAAGGGCTTAGTGTCAGCTCTGGTTCCCTCAGCAGGGTTCAGGTAGACTCTAAGGAATACCATACTAAGGATTTCCTTGGAACAACCCAGGGGTCATATTATAGAAATATGCTTCAAACAGTCTAGTTTAATATTTGTCCTTTTTTGTCAATCTTGACTAATAGTATAGAAAATGAAATCTATAGAATGAAGTAATGTCAGAAAGCTGTGGAGAAAATAGAATATTCAAGTCCTCAATGACAGAAAGGGAGTTATTCAGATAGTCCAAGTTGGTGTGGACTATAAACCACATGGTTTGAATGCACCTACACAACTATATATTTCAATTATCTTCATTATGGAATAGTATAAAGAGGACATTAAATTAGGCCATTTGGTGTTTCTTTGTATACAGTATCCTGGCCACTTCAGGAACCTACAGAGTCTTCTACCTCCACAGGATGTGGCCATCCCTTCTTAAATATTGGTTTTAACACTTTGACCTAAAAAAAAGTCATCTTTTTTAATGAGTTACTCAGTCATTTAAAGTAATAGGAAAGAGAAAAAGAGAATCTTATATTGGATTCAAAAAGTCAGTTCAAGGAAGTGGATGGTAACCTCAAGTTGCATAAAAGGATTGTAGACAGTAGGAGGCAATGGGTAAAGGAATACAAGAACAGCCCAGATGTACATGCTAAGTCCTGCTTTCAGTAGAGTCCATCAGCAAAGGCAGACATATCTTCCTCAGAGTCCACTGAATTACGGGGAAGTATTAGAGAAAGAGTCGCCTCCTCTATCCTTTCTAGCTCTAAGGTAAATGGCAAATCATAAGCAGTTGTAGACTAGGGAGATCTTAGATTCACATTACCTGAGTTAGGATTTCCATTGTTGTGAAAAGGCACTATGACCTTGGCAATTCTTATAAAGAAAAACATTTAATCGGGGCTGGCTTAGAGTTCAGAGATCTAGTCTGTGATGATGAGCATGATGATGATGATGATGATGATGATGATGATGATGATGATGACAGGAATCAAGGTGGCATGGTGATGGAAAAGAAGCTAAGAGTTCTACATCTGCATCATCTTGATCCGCAGTCTTCAGGAAATGACTGAAACACACTTCCCCAAAGAGGCCATGCCTTCTCCAACAAGGCTGCACCTCCTAATATTGTGACTCCCTATGGACCTATAGTGGTCATTTTTATACAAACCAGTATACCATCTCTGTAAATGACAACCTTTCAAACCTCAGCAAAATACTTTCCAAATTGCATCACGTTTTGGGGACTATTACATTCAGCAACACTTGCAAAGCATCTGTCACATACTAGATGCTTAATAAATTATGAGAACACATATTTATTGCAATGTTATATAGTACCTCCAGAGTGACACTGGAGAAGATCTTTAGACCACTAGCTAGAGAAAGAGACAGAAGAGAAACTGAGTAATATTCTACATGCTTTTTGAGCTAACCTGTAATGCAAAACCAGAAATTCTCTGACCAGCTTCAGCTTTACCAAGTGAACCTACAGAGTACAGGTTTATGAAACTTTCAAAGAATAAAAATGTTAATTAAAAAAGAGAAAGAAATTTGACTTGAATTGATGTGCCATACTTCACAGATGAGTTGAGTTTCTAGTAAAAATAGAAAGCAAATATCACAAATTAATTAAACTTCAAAATTCCAGTGTCAGGCAAGTGATTTGAAAATGAATACATATTACACACAAAAATCTCTATGTAAATATATATATATATATATGTATACAAAAATATCAATCACAATTACACTCATACATACACCTATATCTTATATGTATGTGTGTATGTACATATATATATGCATATACATAAAATCATTGAGAATGAAGCCTAGAGATTGCACAAAAATTCCTCAAAAAGACGAATTTATCATTTCAAATAGTATGCAGAGGATAACCATGACAGTTCATGCTTGATCAATATCTTCAGAAATTGCTGGGTCTTGATCAATATCTTCAGAAATTGCTGGGTCTTTAAGTAGTTTAGCTTCTAGACTAATTTTGAACATTATTGAAATGCCATTTGATTGTTAATGAATTAAGACCTACAATTAAAAGTTAGTTACTATAAGACCAAGTAAGACTGTACTTACCAGGAGTTCACATTATGAATGTGCTTAATAAATCACAGCTAAGACATTCATAATAAAAACATTAATCTTATAAAGAATTTTTCTGGCACACCGCTAGGAGGGAAAAGGTTTGTCCTGGTGTGGTACAGTAGAGAATTCAGCTTCATTGAGGGGATGTCACAAAACACTCCAAAATTATGCACAAAAAATATTTGGAGAAAACTTCACTTAACTTTTCTTTTCAATTTTGAGAGCAGATGAAAGACATTTATAACACTAAAAGCGATTGCTGTCACCTGATCTGTGAACTCTGTCATTTCCACGATCTACACAAATGTGGTGTCATGAGACCTGGTTTTTTGATCATTAGCAAATACAGGTGACAAGAGAGATGAAGCTTCAGCAAAGATGTGAAAAGCTTAATGGGAACAACCAGATAAAGGCATGTGGAAAGAGAATGAAGGGGGGAAGGTGCGGGCAGGACGGGCACATGGGGGAAGGGGGAAGTAGAACTGTGACATTTGCTGATGAACCATATGTGCGTGGTTTGAAAGACATGACTGAATTGTTTTTGGTACGGTATTATTCTGACATTTAGAATGAGGCAATTTTCCATTTCCATTAATGTACTGCCAAATAGAAGGGGAACTGTCGCGAATTAAAGACTAAAGAAAGCTGTTCCTCAAAGTTGTATTAAATCATTGCTGATGAACTCATTAGGAATGAATTAACAAGGTAAATGGTACCAGGAACATCTAGCAAGAAGCCCCAAGTGTGCCCAGACAACTTCACTGCTTCTAACATGCCCCGAGATTACATTAAACAAACCCAGTGCATGACACCAAAATGGGAAACCTTTTTGGTCTCTACAAATCTCTCAGTTTCTTTAGTGAACTCTCAGGGTTGCCTTGGAGGAAGGAAAATGTAACATGGTATCTCAGGAGACCTTGGATCTGCTAGAGGATGTAGGGGAAATTCTTCCCACCATCTCAGTTTTTCAAAGAAAGGAAGTTACACTGTTGCTGCAATCAGGGTCCTTTTCTCCATGTCTACATGGAGAAGGTCATTACAAGTATGGCTCCATTATTTTACTTGAAGTTGGATAGACCTGTTTTTTTGTTGTTTTGTTTTTTGTTTTGTTTTTGTTTTGTTCTGATTTTTTCACCTTCTCATAGAGTAGTGTCTGTAGTCTTCAGAACGTACTAACAGATTCACCTTTCAAATAGAGGACTTGTAGTGGCTTGAATGGGAATGGTCCCCTTATGTTCATGTATTTGAATGCTTGGTCTCCCATTAGTGGAACTTCTTGGGAAGGATTAGTGGGTGTAGCTTTGTCCAAGGAGATGAGACACTGAGGGTGGGCTTTCAGGCTTTCCCAATTAGCTTTCCTCTCCTCTCTGTCCTTGTCTCTGTTTCTCTCTGTGTGTCTCTGTGTCTCTCTTTCCCTTCTTCCCTCCCCCCTTCCCTCAAGCTTGCGGATCAGATACAAGCTCTCAGCTACTGCTCTAGCACCATGCCTACCTGCCTATCTATCTATTGCCATGCTCTCCCCAGGATGGTCATGGATTCTAGTGTTCTGTGAGCCCAAAATTAAATGATTTCTTTTATAAGTTGTTTTGATCAAGACAATAGACAATCAACTAAAACAGGACCTGAAAGCCACCTGCAAGGTCGCAACATTTAAGGATTCAAACTTTTTCTAGAGATTAGATCCTATGCACATGGGTGAAAGAAATTCAGACTCGTCTTGTATATGTTACTCTTAGTTTTGAAGCTTCAGGGCTGTTAGGCAAACACTGGAAAAACAAAGAGGCAACAGAACTCACACCACACCATGAATCTTGTTTTATCCAGCAGCCAGACCAAGCCATTCCTATTTTGAGTTCATATCCTACAAGTCACCTAAGAATTTAAGACATGTATTGATGCCTTGTTATGTTTTGTTTTGCTTTGCTTTTACCTGCTCACATTATATTCTTATATTCTTCATTGACATTTTTATAGGCCTTGTTTCTATCACACACAAAACATGGAAACTCAAAACATCATCATGACAGTTTGAGTCTAGATACATATATTCTTCTGATATTTATTTTAGGGTCAAGCATGGTACCTGAAACACAGAGGTACAATGGCACTTTTTCTTTATTTCAATGGGGTAGCTAATAATATACCATGCATTTAAATAACATCATATGCAGAGAGAATTACCCATACATATTAACAAATGTCATTTAAAGTTGCTAAAAAGAAAGCTAAAAAGAAAAGAATATGGTGGTATATATCTATGACACCAGAACTCCAGAAGATGAGGTAGAAAAATAGAGTTTGAAGCTGACCTGGGAAATGTACACATTTTGAGGCCAGCTTGGGCTAGTCTATAAGGTATGAGCCTGTTCAAAAGGAAGAAAAAAGGAGACAAAGAAAGAAGAAAAGAATAAGACAATTTTCTGAGGAGAGTGGAACCTCCTCACAACACAAGGACAACCATGTTTTAAATGTAAACTAGTATAATAAACTATCTTTCTCTCTTTTTTAGTGCTACAGATTGAACTTATGGCTTCACACATCCAAGGAGAGACCTCTGCCAATGAGCTATCTGCTTGCCACTTATTTTCACTATTTTAATTTTGAGACATTGCCTTGTTAATTTGCCCAGGCTGGCCTTGAACTAGCTCCTTAATCTAAGCAGTCCTGAGTTTGCAGCCCTTGTGTTTCAGTCTCTAGACTTATATTACCATGTCTGCCTTCTTACTCATCACAGTAAACATCAGTTTCTCAGCAGAAACTCCTTCAGAACACATTGCTAGATGCTTAAAACATTTTAATAAATTCATTGTAAACTGTAACTTCAGTGGATTCATTTGAAATGACTAAATCCTTCACATTGTAATTCTTTCAGAACATTCTAAGTCTCATGACCTTAAATCCCATTTACATGCTAATTACTCTTAATATAATGCAGAGTGGCATTGTTTCCAGTTCAGAGATACCATAACAAATACCTATACATAGCCATCCTTTGTAAAACCACCAGTCCAGGGGAAATTTGAGTCATGATTTGAGTCAATGTTTCTTCTCTAAAACAATCAGAAATTTTCTGTTCCTTTGTTTCTGAAAATATTGTTTTTCTTTTTTATGCAATGCCTAACCTCTGCTTATTGAAATGGAACTAAATGTGTTTATGAATTGTTTCATTCATTCCCCAACTGATTTTTATGATTATTGTTCATGGCCAAATGCTCTTAAGCCAGCACTAAAACAGGTTTGGTGGATGGCAATAGGGACCCAAACAGGCTTTAATGAGAATGATGAAGCCCATGTATTTACCTGATTCAAAAAGGTGTAACTGCTTTAAATCAATTAAAACAACAGTGGAAGGCTGGCAAGGCCATGCTGCCCAGCCATTTCATACTGAAAGAGTTTATAAATACAAATTTAATATATTAGAATCTAAGCATAGGAAACAAAGAAAAACCACCATTGCCTTCTAATTCAAAGAATTCCATTAGTGTGGTTCATGACTGCTTACAATTTAATAATCCAGAAAGAAAATTATCTTAGCAGGGGAGGAGAAGATTCTAGATAAGAAGCCAAAGCAATCTCTTTAATTTATTTTATTTTTCATAATTCTTTTAAAATCATTTGTCTCATAGGTGAACCATGAATGTCTGATTAAACAAAATCATTTAAGTAAAATAAGTCAAGTAAACTCATTTGAAGGTATCGGGCCTCAGGGTGCATTTGCCCAACCAGATTCTTTGACATTGCAAGCTTCAGGACTCCTATTAAATGCCATCCCTGAAATCAGGATGCAGTTTGTAATCTAAGTGAAATCACCAAGGACCATAGATCCTCCCCTGACCTGCTTGGGGCTGAGCTCCATGCTCCGCTCCGTTAGGCAGCCAAGCAGAGCAGAGTGAGGACACATCTTACCCCAGCCGGATACACACATTTCCAATGATCACCACTTTGGTTCACCCTTAACAGGGGGATTGCAGGGATGTGGACAGGGGAGCCACTTTTAGTCATCTGACTGTATAAACTCCCCCTCCATCAGCGGAATGAGCCATTAGACCTTTTGTTAATGAGCCACTTTATTTTACTTCCTGTTTCACATTTCATCACATTTGCTCACTTCAAGTCACGGAGCATTTGAATTTGGAAAGAAAATAGAGATGTAGAAAAATTATTAAGACTAAATTATTTTTATTTAAAAAATATATCTTTTACCTTCAGATAATGTGGCAGAGGTACCTTCATAGGAATGTGGTTGCTTTTTCCCATGTACAATGGCTACAAAAGGACCTGAGCTTAGATACTACAAAATTAAAAATAAAGACATTTTGACTTTAAACTTTGAGGTATCTTTGTAATCCTTCAGGGGTATGTTAGTAGGAAATGTGAAAGGTAATACATTCCACCTCCAATGGTCTCTCCATTTCCTGCAGGCCAACTGGCAAATCTTGCTTTCCAACCTTATTACAATCTGTAAGTCTGTAGGCTGTGCACAGTACCTTTCAAGTCCTCTTTCTACTGGCTATTTCTATTATATTTGATTATCATATTTGATAGAGGAGAATTGTCTAAATCTAGCTTCTTTACAGAAAAATATACACTTGCTGTAATTTCATGTTTGCAGAATCTTGTTTAATTTCTGACTTAACCTTAAACAGATTTCAGCTCAATTTCTTTGATGATGTGGCTCTTAGTTCAAGCTTTCCTACTGCAAGACATTTTCTCTGACTGATCATATTTTTGTTTGTTTGTTTGTTTTTTGGTTTTTCAAGACAGGGTTTCTCTGTGTTAATAAGCCCAGTTGCTGCTCTCTTGGGAGTTGCAGGTAGCCACCTGCTGGCATTTTGCTAACCCTGAGAACTCAACAGGTTCTTTTGTTTTTCCTTGGTGACAAGGTTTTTCCTGTATAGCCTTGGCTGTCCTGGAACTCACTCTGTAGACCAGGCTGGCCTTTAACTCCACCTGCCTCTGCCTCTCAAGTGCTGGGATTAAAGCTATGCACCACCACTGCCCAGTGAATGATCACATCTTAACACCACATCACCTGAGGTCAGTGAGCCTCCTCCTAGCTATTTTATTAATATTTTTGATAACCACTGCTAAATCCTTTCCTTCCCCCCACACTTAACTTATCTGAAACAGATAAAAAAATTCATATCTAACTTTCTAGCTAAAGTCTGCATCTTCTAGTCCACCCATACAAAGTCTGCTAAAACACATCTTTCAAGATCGACATTCCCTGAGTCCTTGTAGTCACGTCAGACTTCCTCTAATTGTCAGGATCCATCCATATGAGAAAAATTATATTTTCCTGGTTTTTCACTTCATTCCAGTCATTTGATGACCATCACCTGCCCCTCACCCACACTCACTCCATATACCAGTGTGCATATGCGATTTGTAGGCTTAGTCTTGTCCTATGGGTGGGGGGGGTCATATTGATAAAGACATGGAAATAGCATCATTAAATATAGGAGAAAATTGATGGGGAATTGCTTATTATACTATTATGATTAGCAGAGTAAAAATGAATCTCTGTACATTGAGCTCTTCTGAAACCCAAGGCTCTGTGCTTAGAACAAGTCTGTCTCCTAACCCTCATTCCAGATTTCTCTAGATGAAGGGCATATTCAGTTAAAAATATAAACTAATTTCCTCTTTATAGAGTTGATATGGATTTCAAACATCTGTCTCACACCCAGAAATTATCGGAAAGAAAGGAGGAAGCCATGGCTGTTCGGAACAGAAAAGCTCACATTTACCTCTCCGATTAACTACTCAAGCAATCATTTTGCACAGATAACCAACTCTGGAGGTTTTGATTTTTCCATCTGTAACAGCAGTTCTTCCCCTGTGGGTTGCAATCCTTCTGAGGGCCAAATGACCTTCACAGGGCTGCCTAAGACAAACACAGATATTTACATTAAGACTCATAACAGTAGCAGAATTATAGCTATGAAGTAGCCACAAAAATAGTACACTGGGTAGGAGTCACCACAGCATGAGGAACTGTATTCAAGGTCTCAGGGTTAGAGAGGCTGGGAACCACTGATATATTATATGAAGATAAAAATAATGTTGGTCTATTGACTAACATTTTGTGTACGAAGCAGATTTAGAACTTTACTTTCCATAGAAAAAGTATAAACAAACATTTCCTTGCAATAAGATTTTACATAATACATCTGACCATTGATTGTACATCTAACACCACATATGACACTTTAGGGAAACAAAATAGTACAGACAAAAATGTTTCCAAACTAATGGAAATATTTCAGAATATGTTTTGTAATCAGAATATCTGGGAAATCTTTATAGTTGAAAGGGATTTGGGGAGGAAGCAAGCAGCTATTTGAAGCTTCACGGTTGGCTGAATCTATGGAGTTGCACATGGGAACACAGGTTGACACACGCCTATGTAAATGCTCTTGCACTACTAAAGTAGATGAGATTGACTCTCCTCAAACAATTAGTAATAATTTCACTTCTAGAGAAGATCTGCATGCTTTGGAGAGTGTAATTCAGTTTGTTTAACCTGGGAGTGTCAACTGAGTTTTACTGAGAAGAAATAATGCTCAAATGGAAGGAAAACTCCCGTTGACCACCAAGGCAGTTGCAGCTTATCTATTCGTGGTAGGCTCGGTGGTACACTGGCCCTCCTCCACCCAGCACAAACCTTTGTCGCAGAGTAAGTTGTTTCCTCTCATTTAACTGTTTCTTTGTTGTTATTACTGAGCACTGTAATTAAACATTCTTCCTGAATCTGCTTGGCAGCTGCCACTGTTCTAAGAAACCATTCATAGCCCTGTGTATTATTATCTTAATCCCCTGTTATAGAGAAAACTACTTAATGCCAAGAATCAGACTCAAAGACTGAAGAAAAGCTTTACATTCATTGGGCTTTATTAGAATGAGAATTACCTGACGTAGCAAGGGTGGGGGGTCCAATTCTTTAAGGCATTAGGCCCTGTGTTAGGTTAAAATAAGCATGCAATTTTGAGTTCTCCTTGAGTTATATTCAGCTTATGTGTTAACTTCAACATAGCTTGGGAGGCATTCACTGAACTGAATATTCATATGGCATGCAGGATACAGACACTGAACCCAATTTAGTAAATGAATACTTGTAATTTCACCAAAGCCCTGCTGAGAGATTATTATGCAGATTTATGAAGGAATATCACTGAAGCAATTCTTGGCGATGTCTTCCGTCACCAAGAGCTCAAAAGTGTGTAAACCCCAAATCATTTGCCATGCATGTACCACTACGGGTTTCATTTCTGGAACTTTTGTGACATTCATTACCTTCACTCTGTCTCATCTCCGATTTTCCCTTCAATATTCTTGCCCTTGAGCAAAGAGCCAGCATCATAACACCTTTGAGCAGTGCCAAGTTCCTCCTGACAATATCCTGGCTGCCATAATGCCAGCAATCTGTTCCAATCCTGTCACTGCAAAATTTCATTAAAGACAAATGAATGCCTGGTCACAGGCAGAGAGGTGCACAGCAGAACGGGGTCACACGTACAGGAGCAGCTATGCCTGGTACAGGACCTCATGATGCCTCCAGAGAAGTCTCCTATTGTCTAAGGTCAGGCTGGGAGATTCATAGACAAGTGTCAGCTGTGCAAAGTGGTAATATGCAGACCAGATGATCCCATTTTTTTGGGAAGCTTTAGAAAGGCTCTTGAGACTAGATCCTAAGCCTGTACATTTACCCCATAGACTGAAGTAGAGGGAGATGCCTGCCAGGTTGCTAGAATAAAACTAGAATAAAGTGTGTGCAGTTACCTAACACTCTTGAATGACCAGGATCAAGCAGAATAATAGCTCTTGGCCACCTTAGAAAAGCCAATTAGACTCTGGACAAACCAATTGTATAGCTACATCTTCAATTCTATCCTAATTTTCCATAACTTAAAAGTGAAACATGCACATAGTTTTATATGTGCATAGTTTTAACTCCAGATCATACTTTAAATTAGCAGGAGAACCAGAAAAGTGAACTTCTGTGATCGATCACTTTATGAAATGACATCACTTCAGCATATGCAATCAACTTATGAGGTTCAAATCTAACAAAATGCTGTCACAGCTCTGCAAATCCGATGGAAGTTTATAGAAAATTCCAGAATATTTGGGAGCAAATGTCTCCATTCCATTATGGAATCCTCAATATCATCTTGTGTCTCTAGCTCTTGCCTTGCTTACTAAAATTATTTCTATTTTTCTTGAACTAAAACTAAACAAGATCCTAATACCACAACGTATGCTCTGCTTTAGCACTGTAGTTACATCTTAGCTTTGGGGTGAAAAAAATCTCAGTTGGCTTATTCATTTCTTCCTAAGCTTCTCCAAGTTAAACTGAAGCTAGTACTGATCTATTTAAGTGTATACAAGACTGAACAACATAATGTAGGGAAGTCATCAGCAGTGGGGGTAGCTATTTATGATGTTTAGTGATCTCATATCTTATATTTTTATTGATATAGCAAACACATTCCATTATAATTTGTGTGCAGACTGAGCTAGGGTACAACATACTATTACACTGGTCAAAATCCTTAATGAAAAAATGATGAATAAAGATTGATTAAGATAGATTTATTTCTAGGTTTTATGTGTGTAGTTATGTAATCTGGATAAGGGAACTTTTTATATTGGCTCAAAACAGATTTCAAAGCCAGAGATCATATTCTCACTCTTATAGAAGACCAATCAGAAGTTATCCCATCACCAGGTTTCTAGAAAGGAATAAAAAAGGCCAGTAGTAGATCACTGTATGGTCCATAAGTCAGCAGCCCTAGAATTGGCTGGGAAATAACTAGAAATGCAGAGCTGTAGAGTTAGAATCCTCATTCTCACAAGTTGAGTGACTCAAGCATACAGTAGAGCTCGAGGGACAGTTGCCCAGACCAGCTACATAAACTAGTTTATTGTAAGCACAAGGAACATGAGAGAAAGGGGATCAAAATATTCTGGATAGTGAGTTACCAGCTTATTCACTGTGGGGTGACTCCAGGTGTTTATTTCACTTAGAAGCTTGACTTAAGTGAACCTGACGAGAGCTGGGAGGTAGACTGCTGAAGGAATCGCAATAGTGAGGAGTTGGCATTTCAGGTAGCTTACATTTTGACAAGTCTGAGAAGACCTGTGGCGAGAACAATGGCATGAAAGAGAGGTGAGAGGCAGAAAGAACAGTCAAGGGTAGTCTGTGTGCCTTCCGTTGTGTGCACTCAGGCACTTAGGCTTCTGTCTGCCAGCCAGCACTGTGAAGATAGTCAGGCTCAGGATTGGACATTGCTCGGCCAGCTTATATATTTCCTTTCTAAAGGCAACTAACCCAAGTGATCGGACCTCCATTTCATAAGAAAGCACGCCTGTCTTTTCCCTTTGATCTGCAGGTGGGGGGGAGTATAAAGCCTGTTCCAGGCTCAAGCCAAGGAAGAAGCTAGCAGACCTTCTTCACTGGGGTTTGACTCTAAACCTCAGCAGTCCACGACAATGCCCCTTGAGTTTTCCATCTTTGTTTTGCTGTGGTCCCTGTATTCAAAGTATAGTAGAAATTTGGTCCTCAGTATTGTGATGCTGGAAGATGACGGAACCTTTGAGAGGTAGGTTATTAAGTCAGTGGAGAGGCTGCTTACAGAAGAGGTTAACAAAGATCTCAAAGATCTCAACAAAGAAACCCTTCCCCAGTTAGTTCCCACAAGACTGGGCTGTGACGAAAGAGCAAGATAAATTTCATTTTCCCAATTTCTGCCTTTCTGTCTATCATGCTACTTCTTATCGTCCACACTTCTACCATAATGCTAACCATATTAATTGGACAAGCTACAAGGGCCAGCACCAGAGGCAGTCTAAGAGACTATCTGACCTTCCAGATTTGCAGTGAGGAGGTGGAAAGAACCCAGATGTCCTTCAACAAAGGAGTGGATATAGAAAATGTGGTACATTTACACTATGGAGTAATACTATGGAGTACTACTCAGTTATTAAAAAGAAATTCTTAGGCAAATGGATAGAACTAGGAAATATCCTGAGTGAGGTAACCCAATGGCAAAAGAACACACATAGTATGCACTCACTGTTAAGTGGATATTAACCCAAAAGCTTCTAATAACTAGAATACAATTCACAGACCACATGAAGCTCAATAAGAAGGAAGACCAAAGAGTGGGGGGTTCAGTCCTTCTTAGAAGGAAAGCAAAATATTCACAGGGTCAAATATGGAGATAAAGTGTAGAGCAGAGACTGAAGTAAATACCACCTGGGGATTCATCCCATATACAGTTACCAAACCCATACACTATTGTGAATGCGAAGAAGTGCATGCTGAAAGAAGACTGATAAGGCTGTCTCCTGAGAGGCCTTACCAGAGCCTTACAAATACAGAGGAGGATGTTAGCAGCCAACCATTGGACTGAGCATGGGGTCCCTAATAAAGAAGTTAGAGAAGGGACTGAAGGAGTTGAAGGGGTTTGCAGCCCCATAGGAAGAACAATATATAAACCAACCAGACCCCTCAGAACTCCCAGGGACTAATCCATCAACAAAAAAGTACACATGGCTCCAGCTGCATATGTAGCAGAGGATGCCATTGTCATGCACCATTGGGAGGAGAGGTCCTTGGTCCTATATAAGGCTCAGTAGATGGCCCAGTGTAGGGGAATGCCAGGACCAGGAGGCGGGAGGGAGTGGGTGGGTAGAGGAACACCCTCATAGAAGCAGGGGGAGGGAGGATGTGATAAGGGTGTTTCTGGGAGGGAGGGAAACTGGGAAAGGGGATGACATTTGAAATGTAAATAAAGAAAATATCAAAAATTAAAAAAAAAAAGTAAAAATGATCTAACTCAGGTATTTTGTTAGAGCAAGGAAAACAGAGAAGCGTCTATGCTTGTTTCTTCTCAGGATACCTGGGTTATGATTCTTGAAAAAACTGAGTATAGTTTTAGATATGACAGTATATTTTGTGTCTATTTGACTGTGCCACTACACCTAACCCATAGCTATCTTGGTGTCAAAATAAATTTATAATTACTTGAGAACATTGAAAGCCTTAAACATTTATTTAAAAATCTCTACACAAACAGATAAAGGTTACCATATACATTCTGAAGGTCAAGAATAAAAAAGAGACAAGTGTAGGGTGAGGGTACAAAATATCTTCATTCATATGTGATTTTTTTTTGTTTCTTCCATTACAGCCACAGTTTGGCTCTATGTGGGTGACTCTCATTTGAGAAGGGAATCCTTCAAGCCAGTGTGATACCCCTGCATCATCTACACACACACACACACACACACACACACACACACACACACACACACACACAAAAAACACGTATGTAGGCTGAAGAATTCAGGAACCCAAGCAAAGAGAATCCCTATATTCATAATGTTTTGACCACTTACGTGAAAGTCTCCTTTAAATTACAGCTTCTAGTTCTTAATTATTAGGAAAAAAAAGGAGTTAACTCTCCGGCAACAGTTTGAGCAATCCTCAGATGACAGCCCACCTGTTGTGTTGACCTTCCTTCTGATGCATCATCTTCAAGAGTAGGTAGGCAGGAGGATCAGAGGGAATCAGAGACTGCCCACCAAACTGGCTCTGCCTGATTCCATGGGTGTGCTTTTCCAAGCCTGTAGGGCCAGTGGGAATGATGCTTTGCTTTTCAGTTTTCTCTCTACGTCTTCTCACAGAAATCCAGTCATTACCCAACCTTGGTGGTTCTTGCTACCTACTGTCTCTAAGTAGCACTCTCTGATTAAACATTGAGCAAAGCAGGAAGCTCCTCTCTGTCTCTCTGTCTCTCTGTCTCCTGCCTTTCTCTCTGTGTATGAGTGTGTGTACTGTGTGTGTATAAGTGTATTTGCGGTGTGTGTGAGTGTGAATGTGTGTTTGTGTGCTATGTGTGTTGGGTATATGAGTATGTGTAGTATGTGTGAGTATGTGTGTATGGTGTGTGTGTGTGTGTGTATACATGGTATGTGTGAATATGTGTATGTGTGTGTTTGTGTGGTGTATTTGTGAATGTGTAGTATGAGTGTATGTGATGTGTGTATGTGAATGTGTGTGGTTTGTGTGTCTGAGTGTGGAATGTGGGGAGGAGTGTATGTGTGAGTTGTATATGGGTAAGTGTATGCATGTGTGTATATGCATGTGTGTGCATGAATGTGTACATGAGTGTGTATGCATGTGTGTGGGTGTTGCACCTCCTTCAAGGCTTGAGTTTTCATTTCATTTTCCTTCAACAATAATTTTAGAACATGCTCTGATATTTGTCTCTTCTCTGTATCTCGTGTGTGTGTGTGTGTGTGTGTGTGTGTGTGTGTGTGTGTGTGTGTGTGTGATAGGCTGCTGTTGAAGAGCACATGGAAAACATTGTCATCTGAACACTAAGTGGAACCAGAATGTGGTCACTTGCAGCTGCCTGCCTACTCATGCCCACCTCATTTTGTATCACTCTCACCCTCCCATGGCCCATCACAAAGGCCTTATTAGTGACCTCTAGACTTTCACAGCTCATTCTGAAACCTCCCGGTACTTCCACACTTCTCTAAATACCGTATGCCCTTAGGGTCACTTCACTAATCACGAGTCATAGTCATTATCCAACAGATAACACTTAAAACTCGGCACAAGAGGGACTGAGAAAGCAACCACAGAGAAAAAGGGCAGGTTTCTGCATCTGGGGTGCTTCAGATGACCAACATTTGGAAATGCCCAATGAAGTAACTAGAAAGAGTACAAAGACCATTTCATAAAAACAAAGTAGTGGAAAAAGCTTCAAAGTCTTGGAGAAGCAATACTTAGTATATTAAAAATAATCATTTACTTATATAGAGTTTATAGTTTAAATAATATTGGTCCTAAGGTTGAAAAACAAGTACATGGAACAGGGAAGAAATAGGCATGGATGCTCATGACTATAACACTACGGGGAAAGACAGAGAAATGCACACCTGGAAACAGCTGGTCTGCCAGCCTAGTTGAAAGATAAGCTTCGGGTTCAGTGAAGCTCTGTCTCAAGGATACACAGTACTGCCAGTCAGCTTCTCATAACATTCCCACGGGCACCGTGATGTATGTGAGTGTGCACACACACATAAAACTGAAAGAGACCAAAAGTCCTCTCTAACACTAAGGAGGGACAGAGGCCAACATAAAACTCAACAAAAGATACAATGGTAATAAACAGATATCTTAAGTACATGCAAATATTACAGTCCTAATAAGGGAACAGCACATTCAAACCATACCAACTTACCATTGGTTTAGCTATTAAAAGTACCATAACATAGTCTGTGGGAAAGACTATTGAGAAGTAGAACTCTGATGGCCTTTGTGAATGCAGATTAGTTTAGCTCCTATGTACGGGAATTCCAGCAGTTATAAATTACTCTATACGTGCACCTTTATACTAAAGTCTACATGCATAATGTGACAGGTAATGAATTATTTTATTAGCAAATTATGAGAATCAGCTTAAAGGAGAATAAACAGGGAATAGCTAAACAGTGTTCTACCCTACTGTAAAACTGGAAAGAGAGTCATACAAATTGATAGTGAGTGAATTATGTTAGAAATTATTGAATTAAAAGAACAAAGTATAAAACAGTATGCATAATATGCTACTTTGCATATAAAGGAAATATCATTTTATCTTCTCAGTTGTTCCAAAAGAAATTCAATAAAGATAAAGTATAAAGCATTGAGGTTGGGCTTGCTGTAAGTGAATAGAGAAGACAAAAGAACAGGATGGATTAGAACCACCAAGCACACTGGATGCACTGGAGTTCTGCATATCATCAGTGTAACTTTCCTGTGTCTCTAAAATTAAACATAACGTCTCCAAGAACAAGACAAAGAGAGTTTGAGCATTTCCCTTATCCTCATTCAAGACCTGAACTTCCTAACTGCACAGCCACCCTCCAGGGATGAAGGCTGACCAACACCACCCTCCAGGGATGAAGGCTGGCCTACACTAATGCTGGAAGTGCACAGAGCGTGGTTTCCTGTGCATGGCTTTCTGCTCCGTAGTACAGGACGGAGGGTCAGCAAGGACACTCTCTTGCAGATTCCACTCAATCTCGCTGCTCTCCCTTGCCAAACCCCTCCTTCCTTACAGAGAGATTAGATACAATTCACCAGGTTATTTCCACTCTAATGATCCTCAGTTAAAATTCTACAGGTTTCACGGTGATGTTATCTTGCTTAGCACTTTCTCTGCATTAGGAAGCAGCTATGTGAGGGGAAAGAAGAAGAGGAGGAGAAGAAGC